>NC_051435.1:15051796-15069965 GCF_001649575.2 Kryptolebias marmoratus | reverse complement strand
TGTAATGTATGAATATAATATACAAGTTTCACTTTTTAAATGGAATTACTGAAATCAATCTACTTTTTCATGATATTCTAATTTTATGACCAGCACCTGTATTTAAGCATAAAATTAAATTTTAGCAAACATTTTATGTAGAATGAAGTTATTTTTTTTCTTTTGTGAAGAAATATTTCATTATCTATGAATTATTTTATGGTTTCAATTTGAGGACAAATATATTTTTATTTTTCCAAATCAGGGCACTTTAAGTTGACGATAATTAAATGTTTATTTAATTAGATATTGACGGCACAGCAGTGTGTTTAACATCGTTTTTACAAACTGAATACTTTGTGCAGGTGAGGGGGTTTTTGGCTGAAAAATTATTTCACTGGAAAAGAGTTTAGGAATCCCTGATTTAGACCATTCCTATTTTAGACCAAAGACCCTCTGCCTGTGGTCTAAAATATTTAGATCATAACAGTTAAGACGTTTTTAGTTTTTTTAAATTGTTTTTTACTCACCTCATCAGATCCCGTTTAATTAATTATTCATTAAATTCCCATTTTTACCTGACTTCTCCTCTAACTGGCTTCATAATCTGGGGATTTTCACGCAGAACCTGTTGTGATTTGTGCGTTTCAGGAAGCTGCACGGTCAGGTGGGAAAACCGCACCATGTACTGTGTGGTCAGCGCGTTTGCCGTTGCCGTGGCGCTGTGATGGCTGCGCCACGCCCATTATCCCCACCCCCGAACGCTGTCGGTCTTGAAGCTGCATGAAAAATGTCCCCAAGAAGCATCGAAGGTCCAGCAGATGCCTTCATGGGTTTTTTTTTTTTCTCTTCAGGCAGAAACAACATTTGTGTGCTGTTTTTGTGCCTCCATACATGTGGATCAATATTAATATTTAGTGGTTAAAGACTAAAAAAAACAAAAACAAAACCCTTTATAAACATCAAACATAGCACTCTGAATTTTTGGTCCTAAAGCGTTTCCATTTTATTCAGTTTTTGCAGCCAGAATGTGAACGGTTTTGATATTTCATCGGTTTATAAGATCCTCTGAGAACTTGTCTTGTAAAATATTTTTCATTGACAACCAAATACCTGACATTCATACGTGTCTTAGTTGAACTTTATTTATATTAGTAAAGATCTGAATGTGAAACAGCTGCATGATTCCCCATAAAACACTGAACTCTGAGCACATTTTCCAGATAAAACAGCCCTGCTGTAAGTCTTTGTGTTTCAGTAAGTAGTATTCAGCTTCTATAAAGTGTATTTATACATTAATGTTGTAATAATTAGTTGATGGTCGGTGTTTTCATCTGTTTAAATTATGTGAAATGGTTTAAACATATTGGCATTGTTTAATAAATGAATTTGTCAGTCAGTAGTTTGTGTCTGGGCGTTCATTAAAAAAGAAAAAAAAAATACTAACATGCAGTTCAGGTGATTGTCCACTAGAGGGCAGAACGAGCACAAGTGGAAATAAAAATCGTACAATTCTCACATACAAATATAGATTTATTTAGATTTCTCAGTGGAATTCATCTTTTAAAGACCTCTTAGCTTGTTTTGTATAGTAATGATTTATATTTTTATCCATTTTATGGCATCAAATGTTGCTCATTTGTAGAAACAGAAGCATTCGTGTGTTTCTAGAAGACTTTGAGCTCCTTAGCAGATAGGAGTTAGTGCAAAAACAACCACATTCTCTCTCCGGCGTACGTAATTTCACATTAAAAATCCAAACCAAGCAAATATTTTAAAGGATCTCTCAGTTGGGTATGATCCTTTTTTTTTCTTGTGCAGCCAGTGTAAATATTCTAACAGGTGAGACAGACAAAGCAAACGGATGCAACAGTCCTGAATGCCAAATACGCCCAAACAAAGCATTTCACATCACTATGGTCGCTGTTGCTCGAAACCTAATTCAAAAGACACTTAAATCTTCTTCTGTAAACGTGCAAAAACACAGATTGGGGAAAGCCCGTGCGTTACAGTAATGCGTTTGGTGATCTTTAACTCTTTGTGAAGGTTCAACATCTCGTTGAGCACGAGCACGTCACAAAAGCAGCATGTGGTGAATATAAAGCTCTTATCCAGGAGTTTTAAAAACAAAACAAAACAAACAGTAGATTGCTTGCAGCCATATAACTGGCGAGGAGATTCTCAATAAGTGCTTCCGCTGATCTCAGGTTCCACACATGCACCCACCTTCATGCCCAAAATAAGAGACTAAATACAATCACTCCAAACACACGGCTCCTCGTGAGCAGCGCTGCGGCACGTGGTGGAGTCCGTAGGTTTGTATTTGTGTTAAAGGCGAACCTGTTGGCTGATAAGACAGATGACCTCTCTGTGTTTGCAGCAAAAACGAGTCCTATATTCCTAAAAGAAGAAGCTGAGATTGATATACAAGATCAGAGGACTTTAAAATAACCTCACAGAGGGACACACATGGCACTTAAAAGAAACTGTTCACTGAATGGCACACTGATTCGGTGATAAGGAGAGAAGTCGGATCTTTTAGGGTTCTGTAGGTAATGAGCAATCAGTATCTTACCTGTTGTAGACGGCTCTTTAAAAGCCCTCAGTTTGGAGTAAAAGAGGAAAAATCTGACTGAACTGACAAGCTAATGGGAGTACGGTGTACATTTTAGGACGTCCTCAGTTCTCAGGAAAAACACCGTCAGGTAGCAGAAAATAGATCCTCCTGCAGGTGGCGCTGTTGTCATTTTTTCCCAACTTTATTTATCCTCATTGTTATGAACACAAATAGGAGGCAAACTGATATCAGCACAAACAAAAACAATATTCCTCCAAGAAAATGTGTCTTTGACGCAATTTCCACGAGAGTAATGTCTGCTGATAAAACTCTGAGAGTTTTACTGGCAATGAAGGCGCAACTTAGCAGAAACTTTCAATCCCCTTACCGTTTTAAATATGCTGTGTGGAATAAAATCCCATAAAGATTCTGCCATCTCCAAACATTTTTTTAATTGTTTGTGAAGATAAAGTGGAAAAAAAGGCCCGACAACAGCGCCATCTGCTGAAGGCTTCTCTCTGAGGATCTTTTTTTCTCCGAGACCTGAGGATGTCCTAAACTGTACGCCGTACAGGTGGACTGCTGCTGTCTTAAAACAACCTCCCATCTCAAACATTTCATTGCAGATCACATGAGCGCTCATTTACGAACCTTTACATTGCTGTTAGTTTCACATTAAGTGGTTATTTATGCAGAATACTTTGATTATTCGCACGTGAAAACAGTGGAAGCAGATAGCTGTAACGAGGTAATGTTTCTTCCAGGGTAACAGGGTAATGTCAAACTGGCACTTTTACAGATTTATAACGCCGTGTTCACACGAGCTGTTATGATTGTTTGACGTTGGGAGCTGTCCTAAAATTTTAACAAAGATACCTACAGCAGGTAAGGTATTAATTGTTTATACCTATTTAAACAGAACCCCACTTCAAAAGATCTGAACTATCCCTTTAAGCGTTGCAGGACACGCTGTGGCTGACATCGCCGTTGAGTTCACCTCCTATATTGTTTTCCACCTCAGTCGGGATGTCGTAGATAGTGTCATTGAGCATGTCATACGTGGTGTCGTTGGGCGCGCCCTCGGTGCTGTCGCTCACCGTGTCGTTGGCGCGCTCGTTGCTCGGCTCTTTGTGCGCCGTCTCCTCCCGTGCCGCCTTCCCCTTCGGCCTGTTCGGAGGCGAAGCAGACGTGCACATCAGGCAGAGGAGAGAGGAGCAATCCCAGAGGCCCTGCGTCATGCTGGAGGAGAAGAGCTTCCGACACGGGTGGCAGAACTGGTAGAAGATCAGCATGAAGAGGATGGCGATGGCGTAGGCTACCAAGAGCTGCAGCAGCAGCAGCGGGGCGTAGATGAACTCGTAGAAGTCCGTTTTATAGATGTACCAGAGCAGGAGCAGCGAGGCGTTCTCCACAAAGCGCAGCATGTAGTACACAGCCATGCGATACCAGTTCTGTGACTTGTTGATGAGGTCCGGGTCGTTCAGTTTCACCTGCACGGCCGACCAGCAGAACATGTTGATGCCCGCGTACAGGAAGGTGAGCAGGCACAGCACGATGGTGGTCCCCACCCGGGTGAGAGTCTTCTCTATGTTCTCAGGGAACGGGGAGTGGCTGTACCAGAACAGAATCCAGGGGTAGAGGAAGAAGACGAGGAAGTTCAGGAAAACCACCGGCAGGACCCAGAACTGCAGCACGGAGCTGAACAAGACGAGAACCACCACGCGAGTGGCGATCTCGAAGCTCCTCCACAGGAAAATGCACAGATAGGCCACGGGCTGGATGTCCACCTCGTAGTCGTCGTATTTGAGCTTGATGGCGAGGATGTTGCAGCGCAGCGCTCCGTACACGATGGACAGGAGGGAGATCACCATCAGCGTGCCTGAAACACAGAAACATGAAGAGCCAAGGGTTTAAAAGGGAAATTTCACATTTTTAGAGCCTATCGTCTTAACTTGGTGTTGTATTAGTTTGAGATATTTCCCTGCTCTAACGCACCCAAGCAGTTGGATGAGTTACTTCCTCAGCAAAACATGAAGTTCAACAGAAGCCTGTAAATGTTAATGACTCATCCGTTTCCATCAAGAAGTTAGTCATCTGGCCTTGTTCACAGAGAAACACAGATCTAAATTGCAATTTCTAAAATTATTCTTGTAAACATGGCACATGGAAACATGAAAAATGACCCTAAACGCTGTAGTAAATAAACCAGGCCTGTAGGTGCTGCTGTAACTCTGCCATAAAAATACACCATAAACAGGAAACAAGGTGTGGAGCTTAAAGCTTGACAGCTGGGCGAAACATGAAAACACAAGAAGAAGAAAAGGATGACCTCAGGTTGTAAGTTAGGTTAGAGGCGGGGCTAACGTTGTTGTTTTCAAAAGGGTGGGTTTCGGCTGTCTACAGAAAAACACAAGGATGGAGTTTAAAGAATTATTTTTACTCTAAAACTCCTGTTTTGGGGCTCCTAAAACCCTGTTTCCATGTGGACGCAAGGCTGAAACAATACAAAAATATATTCTTATGTGGATGACACCAAAGACATTCAGGATAGTGACTCTCAAGGACCGAAGTTTAAGAACTCCGGTTCAAATCTTTGCAAGTGGGGTTCTGTGGAAAGGACATAGAGAATAAATATCTTACCTGTTGCAGATAGCCTTTACCCCACTCGCCTAAATGAAAGTAAAGACCAAAGTGGACTGCTGTCATCTTAAAACAACTCCAGTCTCAAAAATATAATTCTGGTTCATTTAAACACTTCTTAATAAATCTTTTCACCATCATTTGTTTTATGTTACCTGCTTATTTACATGAAACTCTGTGATTAATTACAAGTGGAAAAAGCAGCAACAACACCACTTCTGATGCAGCCTAAAGGGCACTTCCTGCAGGAATATCATTATTTATTTTAGGACAACAGCAATCCACTTAGGTGTTGGCTTTGTTTGGATCAGCCATTAGCTGATCAGTCTGGTCAGAATTAAACTATTTCTTCAAACTAAGAGCATCCAAAGAGCTGTCTGCAACAGGTAACATGCTTTATAATCAAGATAAAGACAATAAAGCAATGCCCTACATTTAGTCTCAGTTTAAATATCATACCTCCCAGCTTGAATGTGTGTGAATTATTTGTAACTCTCTGAGACAAATGTGGGAATGAGAACCACCATGTTCCGTCCTCATCAGAGCAGCAGTTACATAACAGCACTTGGACTCAACATGCTCTTGTTCCCAATACAGTACTGAGCAGATCAGCCCACGTTGTAGTGTACTTGTGACCGTCTCTCATTAAAATCAGTCCCCCCACACGCTTACAGCCCAATGCCACCCCTCACCTCTCCCGATGGAGACCCCCTGCTGCAGGACACAGATGTAGAGCTGCAGGGTGAGCTGGGGGGCCGAGCCCAGAAAGGCCTGGATCACGGAGGTGCGGGAGAAGGCTGCTCGGTGAGTAAACAGCTTCCCCTCCGCCTGTCCCACCTGCCGCTCCACCTCTTCCGACTGACCCCCGCGGGGCATCTGCTTCTTCCTGGTGATGCTGACATAGGGCTCCTCCACGCGGCCCACGCTGCCGTAGATGCAGAACGCCTCCAGACACCTGAAACAGCAGGAGAGCCGAGACGTTCAGAGGCAGCAGCTTCTCATGTTCCAGCCGATCTTCTCATCTGGGAGCTTTTAATTCAAATATTAACGCTCAGATTAGCTTTAAGACAGCAAAGTTCACAATACAGAGCAGGAGACAAGATATTTAAACAGGACTGCAAATAAAAAAATGGTAGAAGAAGAGTCAAGAAAGATTTACAGGACAACAAAGGAGAAAAAGGGTCACTTCATATATTGATGATTTGTCATGTGTCCTCTGTACACTGACAGCATTTTATGAACATGCTGCCCTGAAAGCATAAATCATGGTGAATAACAATAAATAAGCAGCATTTTTGGTTTGTTTATTTACTCAGAAGCTCTCTTGTGACTGTTTTGTTTATATTTGTTACTCCTGAATACTAATTTTGGACATATTTTCAATTCTCTTGTGTTGGTTTTTACTTTACAAAAAACTGAAGATGTTCAGAAATCAATTTTTTTTTATTAAAAAAATAATTTGATTACACAGAACCAAAGTTGACAGTCCAAATTAGAAGGTGTTTTTAAGTTTACACATACTTTTATTTACTTAAGTTATTGAAATGGCTCATCAGCAGTCAGTTTTTACTGTTTTTGAAATAATAAGGTTTATTATTTTTATTAAAACATGTTAATTTTAAACATCAGTAACGCATTAGTGTTCGATTGTCTGAGAAGGAATTCATGGTGACAAGCTGAGCTGCAGGCTGCAAAGTTCAATAAGAAGGAGGTCTATTTACCATCGGGATCATTTTTATCAGCATGAACCAGCTTGTTACTACAGATGTGACAGTGAGAGTCATTCAATTATCGCTACGATACTTAAAGTTTACTGAAGTGTGGCAGGAGGGCAGCAGACAAACCCAGCAGCCAGAGAGACCGACTGGTCCATCAGCTGCAGCAGAGTGGACTGACACGTAAAGTGCACACATTACTCAATTATTCACAATAAGCAAACTCTGAGGGGGTTTTTAGATCGTTCGGTGTCATTAAGCGTGCGGAGATAAAGATCAGGTAAACACTCAGGGTGTGTTTAACCTTCAGTGCTCAGATCAAGGAGCAAACTTAGAACCCAAGTGAACAAAGTGAAACACCGCTGAGGTTACAGGGACTCTAAAACCCCTCATTACAGCAACTCGGAGATTAAACTAATTCTCCTCGAATGAATGAACATCACAAATCAAACCGATGATCTATATATCATCTGAACCTGACTACTTAAGGACAGGTGGATATTTTTATCCAGATACTGATTACATGTGACCTCCTCCCAATGTCACTGTCACTTTAGACTAAATATTGACGCACAGCTTCGATAATCAATATGTGAAAAGTGATCCTCAGACGCGTCTATTAATGCTCTCCTCATTTCGCCTGCGACCTCGCTGTTTAACGTGTTCAACTTTCTCATTAACTCACGCTCCGCGGGGAGCAAAGGCTTTTTAAAGCAGCAGAAAAAAGAAAAAAAAACAGAGTGGCAAACCTTGAACTGAAATAATTAGGTCCAACTTTTGTTCTGCTGTAGTTTCACGATGAACAGGCAGATTCTGCATAAAGCAGCTAAATAAGGAATATCAAAATAAAAGCATTAGAGGAACTAATGCAGTGGGGGTAGTTGGAGGTGATACATGAAGAACAAAATAAAAAAAAAACAAGTGGATGACCAGTGACTAGCCATGTCATTGCGCAGGATGATAAAGGTTGTTTGAGTGTTGCTTTGGGCGGATAAGACAAGGAAGTGCTGCCTCGCCGTCTGCGGCAGAGACGGATGTCCCCCTCTCTGCTTGTGTTGCTAGAGATAAGGAGCCTGCAGCGGCGAAGGGCTATTCTTAGAGCTGCTCTTCACCGAGGAGGGATGTCGGTCTCAAGAGTAGTCATTCGGTGCGTGCTGGAGGGTAAACAGGCCGTTTCAGGTCAGCGTTACACGGGCTGCTGCTGCGAGAGTCAGTGTGAGGGGAAACAAATAAGATGTCACTGAGTCAGAAACAGACCGGTGTCAAGATAAATCCTTCAAATACTGACTTATTAAGCTCCGTGTGTACATTACTGGGTAATAATCTAATCGTCCCAGTTAATTATCAGGTCTATTGGAGGGTCTGTTTGATTCTCATTGGCAGGATCCTAATTACGTTTTGTGAGTTTCCTAAAGTAAAACCAGCACACTCAACTCTTGAAAAAACTTATTTTATCCATTCTGTGGGCTGAACAGTGGGGCAATTGGTTGCCTCATATCAAAAAGGTCAAAGGTTCAACTCCCAGCCGCTGCCTTTCTGGGTGGAGTTTGCATGTTCTCCTCGTGCAGGCGTGGGTTTCCTGAAGGCACTCTGGTTTCCTCCCACAGACCAAAAACATGCATGTTAACTGGTATCTCTTAACTGTCCCTAGGTGTGAGTGAGAGGGTGAATGGTTGTTTGTCTCTTTGTCTCAATGTGTCCTTGTGATGGACTGGAGATCTGTCTGTCCAGGGTGTCCCCCGCTTCTCACACAGTGACTGATGGAGATGGACACCAGCTCCCAGCGACCCTGAACAGCAACAAGCGGGTAAAGTGGATGGATGGATGGATGGATGGATGGATGGATGGATGGACGGATGGACGAGTTTAATTCTGTACACTGTTGCAGCACCTCTGTCCACCTTCTTGTCTGAAACTCTGTCAGTTCTTGTCTCTTTAAAGTCTCTGTCACCTGACGGCCCCAGCCCGCTCTGATTGGTCAGAAATGCTGCAGCATGAGACAGGTGCTTCTTCGTCTGAGTTGTGCCAAAACTACCACCCAGACGGGCATTGTGCAAATGTGACACCCCCGTCACACTGTTGTGTTTTCTGCAGCGTATCGAGATACGTAGCTGTGAGAAAATGACACAACATGGCACAACACAGCAAGGCCTGTGGGATGGAAGTTCTGTCCAACAATCTGTGAATATCCACCTCATCGCTCGTGCAGCCCTGGACTGTGTGGCTGACAACAACAAATGCACAACTAGGACACTCTCATTCAAAAGGTGGCACCAAAAACACAACAAACAAGGAGTCAAAAAGTCCAGTTTTTAGAAAATACCATGTGAGTAGAATGCTGTTATCAATATATACATGAACTATTAAGGATTTGGCAACAACAAGGACACAAACACCAGATCAAACTGCAGCTGAGGAATTATTTGTGGCCCTTTTTATTTGGAATCGACAGCTGCTAATTACTGGGACTTGTCAGGCTGTAAACGCCTGATTTAAACTCTGAATGGAGCATCAGAAGCTTGACGCAGGCAGACACAGAAAGCATACTATTTTTTAAAAAATAAGTGAGGAAAGAAAACTGAGCTTGGATGAACACAACAGTTAAGATAACCTCCAATAAATTTGTTAAGGTGGTGTTATATCTAGTTTTAAAGCATAAAAACCTAGAGGGATGGAAGTTGGAAGCTGTATAATCTGACTTTTATCACAAAAGGCTACGCATTTTTGCTCCAGCTTACCAAAACAGTTGCTCTTTTTCCACAATATCTTTAGAGAAAAGCAGCCAAATCTCACAAGAGACGATTTCCAGATTCTTTTCCCATCTGTCTGCAAATCTCCCCCACCCTCAATAAGCCAGTTAAAAGCACATTATGACCCTGCTGCTGTTTGATAATAGCTGTGTGGGTGTGAGTGCAGCAGGGAGGCTGTGGACAAGCAGGATTTTGGTCTCCTGTCTCCACAGCTGAAGGAGCTGCTTGAGTCAAAAGACTCTGCAGGCTGTTTTTTTTATTTATGGGGGCTCTGGCCACTCAGACGTGAATCACACACCGGCTGGCCTGAGATCAGAGCCGGGTTGATGTTAAAGTGCTGCAGTGTGAAAGGGAACATATCGACAGAGCATCGATCAGGTTCTTTTTGACTTCCGATCTGAAAAGACATCCACGGCAGCAGCATGTAAACACCCAACCAGACACAAAGGGCCACAGTGGATGAAAACAGAAGCGTGCGCAGTGGATTACCCCCCACATTTAAGCCACCCTTTATGTATGCATATATATATATATATATATATATATATATATATATATATATATATATATATATATATATATATATATATATAAAAACATAAACAGAAGACGTGATGAAGCTGGAGAAGACTCTGCTCTCCAGGTTTCTGTTTGCACAGGATGCTCGGCACTGACCTGACGACGGGGCCGAGCTGCAGGATGTGCAGCAGCAGCACGAGCGGTCTGTCTCGGCTCAGGTCCCGGTGGATGAAGGTGAGGGTGAGCTGCACGAGCACGGACGGCGCGAGCGTGAAGAGCAGCGTGAGCCCCTGCCAGATCTGGTCCCCGGCGGAGCGGTACGTGGAGCTGAGGTACAGCGCAGCCGTGGTCTCAGCCGTGAACAGAGACACCGACACCAGGATGGAGCTGGGGAATCGCATCCTCACTCACTCCGCCATCTGGGGGAAGAGGCTCCGGGGGGGCTCGTCCATAACTGGAGCCGCCTGAACCGTCTGTCAGGATGGGGGGGTCCGGACGGGGACGGCGCTGGAGCCTGGGAGGCAGGTAGGAGGTCTTTAACAGCCGGGTGTTGTACCGAGGAGAGCCAACAGGGGGCGCGCGGAGGCTCCTGCAGACTGTGGTGTAAACACTCGGATTAAGGAAGCATACAACTGGGCCATGTCTTAAAAAAAAAAAAAAAAACAATAAAATGTTACCCTTGAAGCTTTAAAGTCTAATACAAAAGCAAAACACGTCATTTCAGTCTAACTGGAAATAATCCATGACAAGATTACAACCTTTTCTGCTTTAATTTCCTAATCCAGTAAATGTCCTAGTTCCTGGGTCCTCTTTTTTCCTTCGTCCCTTCAGGTGTCTTCCTCATTCTGCCCTTGTGTGTTACACCTGTCCTTGTAATTAATTATCTGTCCCTATGTAAATGTCCTGGTTCCCTTCGCTTTGCTAGTTTGTCTCGACTTCTGTCAGCATCCCATCCAACTCTGTCCTGGAGAAACTTTAGATTTCTGACCTTTGCCAGCTTTACTGACTACCCCCTCTGGATTGTGGATTACCTGCTGTTCTTCCTGAATAAAGTTTGAGTCTGCATCTTGGATTCACCCTGAGTCTGCGACAGTAAAGTTAAATGGAGAGTGCAGTCCTTTTAAAGTGGGGTTCTTTATAAACAGTCAGTATTCTTATGTGGAGTCAAGCTCCTTAAAACAAGGACAAAAGAAGGGTTATTTTCTGTAAAAGAAATGTCAATCCTCAGAAAACTACTTAGCACTTTAATGAACACTAAATATTTTTACACCTCACTTTTTATTAATCAGACTGTTTATCACTTTGTCATAATTTTTCAAACTAATTGTTCACACTGTTGTGTCTTTGTGCCCGCCAGTAACGTAAATAATCATTTGTTGGAATCAAAAGTGCTGACAGAAACCAGCAGGTGGTTGTTAAATTGTGTTATTTATTTTACAAAACTAATAATCAAGGTAACTGTTGTCAGAGCTGAATGCTGGGATGAATTCAGACAGTCTGTAGGTGAGGAGACACAAATTAGACAACGGCTCAAGCTAAGTATTGAATTTTAAAGCCAGTATGAATCCAGATTGTTCTCATGGTTATCCTTCTTTTACTCCAGGAGTCTGAGGAGAAAGGAGGAGGAGGAGGTGGAGAGTGGGCAGGCTGGTGAGCAGGCTGGAGTGGTTGGAGAGTCTGACACAAGGTGATTGAACTCACAGGTGTAAAATTAGTTAAAACACTGTTCACTCAAACCACTATGAACATTTTATTCATACATTTTTTTGCCCCAAACTTTTCCATGCCACTGCCCATCTTTATTATGAAGACGCTTCTTTTCAGAGTAAAGTAACACATCACACATTTTATTATTTGCTTTTGCTGGACACTTTCTGTAGACATTTGAAATAGCTTGGATTGCAAATGCAAAAAGCAACACGCACTCACACACGCAGCTGATAAACATTCAGCATCAGGCACAGATAGTATCAGGAAACTGCTTTGGTTTGCTGTCATTCACAGGCTTTTTGCCATTTTTGTTCAGAAACGCTGGCCAAAGCATCTCCTGTCATTCGACTCTGAGATGTGATCAATGCAAATATTGTTGTTCTTTTCTTTTTTTTTTTTGTTTTTTTAAGGCCACATTATTACATTAACAATATGTACGGACATCAATCACTGACTGCTGATTGGAGAAAAGTCGCCTCTTGAACAGACCTAAAAGAAATGTTTCCACACATCGATACAGCTTTTGTTCTGTCTCGTCACAAAGCTACGATATAACTTCTTTTTTTGACACGGGGTAAAACAAATCACAACATATTACAATTTAAAAGACCCAACACAGTAGCTAACACAGCTGGAAACATCAAGAAACACAAACGGGTGAGTTATTGCACAAAGTGAGACAATATTAGGACAACAAACAACAGCACTCACCAGCTCTATCGCATATCAACGATTCTGAACGCTCGGTATCATTTTCCCTCCTTGTTTTTCTTTTAAGGTTGTGAAAACAGTAATTTGAGAGGTCTGCGTCGTGACGCTGAGCTGGTGAAGTGATAGAAAAACATTAAAGGCATTATGTGATTCATATTTTTCTCTTTTTTTCATGGTGACTTGGTTGTGATTTACCTTAAACTGTCAGTATAGTGCACATGTATGTTTCTGACCTGAGAGCAGCACCTCGGAGGATTTAGCTGCATTTTTATTCCAGGGTCCACCTTTCTAAGCTCCATGTCTTTTACGATCTAAAAGGGGCTTCAAGAGATATTTACAGAAGGTTTAGTATGATGTTAGCGGAGTCAGCGAGTTAGTTTAGGTCAAAGTTTAGGTTGAGACCTGTAAAGAAAAAACAGAACGCAATGATTTGCACATCTCATAAACTCATGTTTTATCCACACAGTAAAGATATTAAATGCTGAAATTAAGAATTTGTACCATTTTTTGGACAAATAGGCTAATTTTTAATTTTATTGCAGCAACACATCTCAAAAAAGTTGAGACAGAGGTAACAAAAGGCTGTAAAAGTAAGCTGTATGAATAAGAAACAGCTGGAGGAGCATTTTGCAGTTAATTAGGTTAATTAGCAACAGGTCAGTAAGAGGACTGGGTATAAAAAAGCATTTTTAACAAGGGTGAATCTCTCAGAAGTAAAGATGGGCACAGGTTCACCAGACTGTGAAAAACTGTGTCTAAAATAGTGGAACAATTTCAGAATAATGTTATTCACCAAGGAGTTATTTAGAGCTGTGCTTCTCTCTTTTCCTCCTACAAACCAAAAACATGCACGGAAAAGCAGGTACAGAAAATCTGAAAAAAGTCAATATTAGATACCCAAGATCTTCAGGCCCTCATTAAAAACAAGTCTGCTTCTGTTACAGACATCACTGTATGGGCTTAGAACCTCCCACCCTCCCAAAAAAAAATCTAATTTCTTCGTTTCAACATTGAGATGTTTGACATGTTCCATTATGAATAAAATATGGATTTTATGAGATTTGCAAATCATTGCTTTCTATTTCTGTTTGCATTTTACACAAGCCCCAACTTTGCCAGAATTGTGGTGTCGTTTAGACCTTTATCTCTAAAGCTTTACAAAGTTAAAGAAGATTTGTTGTCAAATAGCTCAGATCTCTGCTCCTGTAGCTGCACACTCTGTTTGCTGACTACATCTTAAACTGGAATGAACAACGTTACAGCGAGTGCAATGAATCAGAAAAAGCCTTGAAGCTGCACATCCACACACGAGAAGATCTTATTTTATTTTTTTACTTCAGCTTATCTTAAATGTGATTTTTTTTTCTAAACAAAATCCAATTTATCTGCTGTAACAATCACAGTAATTTGCTGCGGTTTTATGGTGTCTCGTCAGACAATTTAAGAGGGAAGCAGCGATGTCTGCGCAGGTCAGTGAACACCGTTAACCCGAGAGCTCATTCACACAAAGACACTGAACAGAGGGAACTCCGACTGATCCGGCTGCAGGAGGTCAACGAGGAAGCAAACTGTCCCTGACAGGCCTTCGAACAGACTGCAGATGCTGGTGACTGAGAGTGAACCCGTCTTAAACTCCTCAGTGAAGATGAACTCTGCAAACCTGAAGGTAGAAAAGAACACAGAGATGTGATGGATGTGGAAGTTAACAGAATACAGATTACATATGTCTAAAACGGTAGGGGCACACAAATCTCCAGAGTCAGTGTTTTACATTTTTACATTTTATTTAGATTTTGTTCAGACATTTCAGCTTTTTAGAGCTAAGTTTCATGTGTCTGTTTAGAGGCATTTGTAACACAAATGATGAATGCTTTGGTAAAATTAAAGGCATTCCTTGAAGGAATACATGTCACCCGCAACCTTTCATGCCAGTTTTAGACTAAAATCCTCTTATCTTGAGAAATGTCAGACTTGGAGCCAAGTGCAATTCACGACCATGTATTTAATGGTGTTCTGTCATGTGGAGCATTCTGTTCCTACCTCTGGGCACGGTAGAGGTATTTTGTGTTGCCTGTGAGCCGATAGAGAAGGAGGAAGACGTAAGCGCTGCCAGCAACTCCGTGACAAATCCCAGGTCCCTTCTTCAGCAGGCCTTTCTGCCACACGAGCTCTCCGCTCCGAATGCACGTGTCCAAATACTGAGGCTTCTTATTGATCAGGTAGGCTTTTGCAAAGAGATACGCCACACCTGCATGAGGACATGCACGGGGCAATATTATAACAGGGATATGAACGAGGTAACATCAATCAGTCATTCAACATTGATTGATAAAAGCATGAACGGCCTTTTCCAGGTCAGGACAATTTAAAAAAGGCATAACCTTGGTTAAAAGACGTAACTGATAAAAGCTGGCCTTGATTACAGAAGCTATATGCTTATCAAATTTCAAATCCTTGTCAAAAGTCACCCCCAAGTTTTTAACAGCGGGTCTGAACTTGGATGTCAGGGCAACAAAGTTACAAGGAGCAACATCATCAGATACACTCAGTCTGACCTTCATTTAAAAATAGAAAGCTATTGTGAAGTCACCGCTTATTGACTTGTGTAATACAAGTAATAAAAGAAGTTTGAAGGTTAAAACTTCCAGGGTTCATGGGAAAATAAATCTGTAGGTCGACCGCAAAGCAGTGAAAAGAAAAGTGGCATCCGGCTACAACTGATCCAAGCGGCAGCATATAAATAGATAGAGACAAGGAGGGGACCAAGAATAGAGCCCTGTGGCACACCACAAGAGAGAGGAGCAAAGGAGGAAAACAGATTACAGAAAAAGTTCTGTTGGTTAAATAGGAGGTGAACTATTTGAGTGCTGAACCAGATACATCAACATACATCAACATAGATTTTAAGACCAGACAGAAGGACAGCATTAAACACAGCTGTGAAATCCAGCAGCACTAAATGGGACACTTTGCATCCATGGACATGACAATATCATGTTCGACTTCTAACAAAGCTGACTCAGTACTGTAACAAGATCTAAAAACAACTTTTTCAAAAACTTTAGTGAGGAAAAGACAAATGAGAAATAGGTTTGAAATTTGATAAAATAGATGGGTCAAGTTGAGGTTTTTGTGTATCTGGAAAGGCTGTGATACCTGGAGCTCCGTGGCACCAGTGCACCAGCTCGTTTTCCCTCTCGATGATGGCCCCCAGCTCTGCTGGCCAGTTACAGTTCTGCTCCTGACTCATGAGGAAATCCACGCTCTGCCACACCAGGTCCTTCTCCGCCTCGCTGAGCACGTCCTGGTAGCTCAGCAGCATCTGCAGCACCGACGAGAGGCCGTGGGCTGCTCCTGATGGGATGGAGGACCAGGAGGGGGCAGGGTCACATGCACCCATCGAAACCAGGCATGCAGGGAAACACCATGCCAGGCACAAAAACAGAAATGTACAAGCTCAAAGGCGTATTATATGCAACCTGTAACTCGCTGTTTCATAGCAGATTTATAAGTCAGCATCAACCACAATGAACATTTTTTTGTGTTATGAATTGTTCAAGGATGGCAGCAATCCACTTTAGCCTTGGCCAAAATTGAACAAATCCTTAGCTCATCAATCTCGTCAGAATTAAACTATTTCTTCAAACTGAGGTCATCCAAAGTGCTATCTACAACAGGTAAAGTAAGAACTATTTAAAACTTTTCCACAGAAGCTCATTTTCAAAAGAGTTGAACGGCTGATATAGAAAAAGCCTTTGCTGACCCTCATGAACTTGTATCTATGCTCATCTTGTGCTCTAATTTACTGTTTTATCTCAAAAATAACATAAATCATGCAGCACAGCATGGCTCTCTGAGGCCACTGTCTCTGAATTTCCTTCAGATCTGAACCTGACCGGCGCTGAGCAAATCAAACAGTGAGCAGTGAGCACATTTGTCAGGACAGGCAAACTACGACACATGCAGATCCTTAAACAAGTGGGTTTGTCAAGCTGGAAGAGTCAGAGGGTTGTCTCATTTCACTCCTTCATCACCTGCATTGCAGAATCCATGCAGAGGTGACCAGCGGGGGCTATGCTTACTATGAACTCTGTGTTGGTCTGAAAGTTACTGAGGATCTCCAGCCCTGACGCCCTTCTTCATCCGAGGCAGTCAAGAAAAGGATAGTTAGCTTTACACATGTCGACACACCAGCTCTGAGGTAACTATACAGGCCTGAAAGTAACCAGTAATTCATAGGCAAACTTATAACTGGATTACAAGGACAGACATTTAACAAAAGGGTCCATCTATAAGAACACGTGTGGTTTTCTTACCAAGATACTCTGTTCCATAATAGGAATACATCAGAGGGAAGGGTTTCCTCTTCCTCCTGGCGTACTGTTTCCCTGACTCAATGATGGCCTGGCAGATAGATTTGATTTGATCTTTGCTCAGAATCTGCAGAACAAAAGACACGCATGAGTCATCTGCACTTGCTTAAAAACAAATAACACTTTTGATCATCTGACGGACATAATAGTCAGTCAAAAGTTGTAAACCAAGCAGAAGTTTTTCACTTATTGTCTCGGGAATTAGACAACAGCCAGATTAAAGTGAGGCCATCTTTAATGTTTAACAATAACAGTCACAAAATGGTTTCAAGAGAATAAAACTGAGTGCAGACCTGCAGCCTCCATCAGTCAGTAACAGTATAAATACTGTGATCTGATCAGGGTGCTTCTCTCTACTCCACACCTGCATCATTTCCAGAGCATTAGTCTCAAGTGTCAACCATTAAGACACTCTGTTTTCCTATGGAGCAACAAGAGACGCGGTGCAGCTATTCCCACAGCCAGCACTTGTAAACGAGCTGTAGTATCTGTAAAACAGAGTGTCTTTATCAGCTCTGTCTCTGACCTCGTTAACCAGACGTAGCCGGCTGAAAGGCTGCGTGCACATATAGGTCACATTTTATGACAAATCAGTGCAATCTCAGTGCCGCAAAGAACTGAATAAATCACAGACACAAGCTGCAGGCCAATGATATATTAGGAAAACAGATACCGAAATGCCCACAGCTGATGTAGATGATAGTGGCTAAAATGCTCAAACACACAGAAAGTACTGTGAACACCGTGATGACAAAACAAAAGAGAGGAGTGAAGAAAATGTGGGTTTATTGCAACTGATACGATCAGCATTCAGTAATATCGTAATTGCATGTTTTCAGACAGCTCAAATCAAAACCATTTATTATGATTTTAGCATCTTTGAATAACTGTATTCTTTTAGATTTGGTCCAAACAACACATTGGCCTTACAATGTCCAACATTCTGATGATAAAATTATTATTAATGAACACTGATTGAAAAAAATCAAACAGTCAAGAAGGTTTTTCTGCATTTTGCAGTTCTAGTTAGTGATATTTTTCTTGTTTGGTCTATCTGAGGACACCTATGGGGCGCCGTTTGTAAAGGAGCTTGTGCTAAAAATTCATGCCTAAATTTTGTCACATTTAGCTTCTGCTAAAAATTCATGCCTAAATTTTGTCACATTTAGCTTCAAACACTGTTTAAAAATGTAGTGTTGATTTTCTGATGTCACT
>NC_051435.1:15048975-15051421 GCF_001649575.2 Kryptolebias marmoratus | reverse complement strand
AAAATTTAGGCATGAATTTTTAGCAGAAGCTAAATGTGACAAAATTTAGGCATGAATTTTTAGCACAAGCTCCTTTACAAACGGCGCCCCATAGACACCACATTAGACTGATTACATTTAGGTGTGTTTGTTTGTACCTGCTGACCAATAAATTATGTGGTTTGGGTCTTAATATTATCCATTTATACAAACAATACTCATGTAAACAAGCCTGTAAACATGAACTGAGGCTGAATGTTTTCTGTGCGACAAAGGCCAAATAAAGGGCAATAAATCAGGACAAACTACTTCATTTCAAACTGCGCCATCCGTGTCGGAGCTCACCTCGATGCCCAGCTTCTGTTTGAGAACCAGGGCGGCGCACAGGTAGCCGGCCCGCCCCACGAACAGCTCGTCCGAACCGCACTCCAGGAAATTGATGGGCGCGCACACCTCCCACAGGTTCCGGAACTTGGTCAGCGGCTTCACGAAATCCGCCAAGCCCAGGGACTTGTAGATGAGAGCGGCCACCGCGTAGATGCCCGCCCCGCCGAGCAGGAAGGCGGCCCGCATGTTCTTGTCCGGCTCCGCGTCGGCGTAGCGCACCGACACGTCGATGATCTGCTTGGCCGTCTTCAGGTAGACCTCCCGGTGCTCGGCGAACAGCGGGCACTCGCTGACGTGGTACAGCATGTAGGCCACCCCGGCCGGCCCGTCGTACAGCCCGCCGTCGCAGTCGCTGATGTCGACGGGCACCTTCTTGAGGATCCTCTCGATCTTGGCGACGACGGCGGGGAGGACGGCGTCAGCGCGCTGGCCCGGCAGCAACGCGCCTCTGTAGTCGGAGAAGCGGTTGGTGAAGCAGCGGGTGTTCGCCATCACCGGCGGCGGGAGGAGGACAGGGACACGCGCAGAGCCACGCGGAAAGGACGCGGACGTGTGTGGACGCGGCGCGGAGGGTATCCGAGGATGAGAGGAGGAGAGAGACTTCAGGACTCAGCAGGTCCCTTCAGCCCGCAGCTGATTGGATGGGAGAGGTGATGGATGGATGATGAGACCTGCAGGTTGTCAGCCCTCATCAGCAGCATCCCCCCCCCCCACACACACACACACACACACTCACACACACACAGACATAGAAAGGTGGATCATATTTACAGTTAATATCCTGTTTTCATCCCAATGAAATCTGTAAATGTAGTCTCTTCTTATCTTTTTGTAATCAGGTGTCTCACAGCTCAAATGTAGAAAAGATTTCTGATAATCTACCCTTCACACATGGTCCTCATCTGCCTCATCCTGCCTGGACTCTTCTTCACTCTTCGCCACATTGTTGCGTTCATCCTTCGGTAAAACTCAGACCGAAGACAAGTTGAGTCTTGTGCCTCAGATCTTCCTTTTTATTTGCTGCTCTATTAACCATCAGCTCTGTTCCCAACTCAGATTCAGACCTGTAAAATAACTTTAATAGGCTGGTAATTAATCCAATTTCACCACTAACCAGTTCTGTCATCTGTGTTTGGGTCCTGACACTGATGTGACATTAATAAAGTGTGACTGTAGTTTTCATTAAGCTGTATTTTTTTCCTTCACTGTAAGTGACTCACACTCCATTAGGTTGTCAAACTCTGAAGGATATAATATATTTAAAAAATATAAATATAAACAAGTCTTTGGAGTCTTTACTGAAAATAGAATTGTGCCAGCTGTGGTTTCCATAGCAACGAAAACGTTCACCATCATCCAGCTGCAGGTATTTCACTTCCTCCGAACTGTTATTTCAGTACTTATTAATTATCAGTATATAATTATTGTGGTTTTTGGGTGGTTTGTCTCTATCTCTTGGGTTACATTAAACATTAACCTCTTCAGGCATTAATCTGAGGGGATGTCGTCATTATTGTCACCAGCAGGGGGCGACAAAAGCCTGCAGGTTCAATCAGCTGCTGTCCATGGTGCTGAAGGAGCTGCTGCTACCAGATGAGTTAAACAGAGAGTCAGAGGTGATCAGAGCCAAATTTACATGCAATTAATGAAAAAAAATTGTATTTCATTCAAAAGGAAATGAGAAAAATTTTAAATATAAAAGGATAGGAGCATAAAGGGAATGAAACATTTACAGGAAAGAAAACTAGAGAAGTTGCATTTCCTGCGAAAATGCAGTGTGAATGCTTTTTTTGCTGAATAATTTTGCTGAAAGCGGCTGAAGATATGCCGAACAGCTGAAGTTTAATGAAAACGCAAAAAGTGAAACAGAAGCTAATTTGAAGAAGATTTGCATAAGATAGAACAAAAGCTGAAAGAAGCAGAAATTAGTTGAAAAAGCTAAAGTTAACTGAAAGTAGCTGAAAATGAGAAGAACAAAGCCAAAATTAGCTGATAGAAGCAGAAACAACAAAAAGAAAAAAGCTGAAATTAGCTTAAACAAATGTCACCTTAAAGCCCATAGAGCTGATCCCTGACCCAT
>NC_051435.1:14996845-15046984 GCF_001649575.2 Kryptolebias marmoratus | reverse complement strand
AACGTTTTGATATATGAACGGTTGAAATAGCTGAAAAATTGTGGAAGGAGATAGGTGCCAAAAAACGTACGGAATAGTTAAAGAATAGATAATAATAGATAATAAAGAGAAACAGGAAAACAATGGTGTGAATGCTTAAAAGCATTCACACAAATATGCACTACAGAAACATTTTAAAGAATGCAGACAGATCAACCATAAAGGGAAAAGATAGAAAAATATCAATCAGATAGATGTACAGACAGAGCCTTGAAGTCTTTTTGGACTCAAATTGCAGACAAAAAGTCTCACACAGATAAAAGTTTAAAGGACTTATTGTTCAAAATGAATAAGAGGGTCAAATAAAGATTGCTCCAATCATCTGTGGGAGAGGAGAAAGGGGTTATTGTGGAGCTCTGGTCAAAATGACTTCTAAAGAATGTTCATACATGGTTCAAAGGGGATTTTTATTTGGTTTGTCTTTGTTCCTTGTCTACAGGAAAAGGTTAACGGTCCAGCAGCTCAAGGAGCACCCACAAAGGGCAGAGGTGGAGAGTGGGCAGGCAGGTGAGTATTCAGGTAAGTGTGAAATTTCTGCAGACGTCATGCTGAGCAGAATGGGAGCGGGGACCTGGAAATGAATGTCTCACAAAGAAATCCAGTTTGTTGTGTACAGGCTGTTCATTCACAAGAAGAAATCCAGCTTGTACAGGTCTCACAGAGAGATCCAGGGGTGTTGGACGGAGGACTTACTTACAGGGACGTCCAGTAGAGTTTGCTCAGGAGGTCCACAGCCATCAGGAGGAAAGATTTGGGTATGTTAAACTTAATTAAGTCCTTTGAAAGTAGTAGTGAGTAGTAGTCCAAGCCTATCTTAAGTAGTGGTTGTCACTGAGGACAGTAGATCAAAAAATATAGAAAAATATAGGAATAAATGAAAGATGATAGATAGATAGATAGATAGATAGATAGATAGATAGATAGATAGATAGATAGATAGATTGATTTGACAGTTATATGAGGTTAGTACACCATCGTCTTAAAGAAAAAATGTCTGAATGCTCCTTTCAACTGTTCTGAGTCATTACATGTAACAGATACCTTCTGAGTTCATTAAAGCTTTGTTTCCCCGGGTGGCATTTCCAAAATTATCCAAATGGTTATCTGCGGTTGTAAGAGATGCTTTGAATATTTTTATTTGAGCCCAGCTTTGTTGTTTCGTTTGGAAAGACAGAGAGGAAAAAGAAGAGATGTGAATGTGTAAGCAAAGGTCATTTGATGTTATCTGAGCTCATTAAAATTTTCACTGCTAAATACGGTTTCTCTTCTTCGAAAACTGACTGGAGCGAAGCAATTTGAAGAAGGCCAAAGCTTTTCTGAAAATGTATTGTGAAACTGTGAGCGAGCCAGACGAGGATGAGGAAAACGTAACATCAAGAGAGGGGATGAAGCTAAACCCAGAGCTCTGCTGCTGGAACTATCAGGGTCTGGTTCGAGTAAAACTGACAGTTTTTACTTTGTAGGTCCCTTCTCCCTCACACTTTTTCATCAGAAGGGGAAAAAATGGGCGAGAATTATGAATGCTGCTGGGATTTTATCATCTTCGAAAACAGTCGGAGCAAATCTGAGTAAAGTTCTCGGACGTCAATAAAGACGAAAATTTTTAAAACGGTTTAAGTCATGCTCAGGGAAGCATATTTCCACGGGTCTTAGCTGCTGCTGTGATACAAAGAAAATAACAGCAATTTGCATTTATATGAGAAAAAGATTTGATGCCACAGAAAATAATGCCTTTAGCGAGATACTTCAATGACCAAACCTGAAAGATATTTATTAAGTTGTTTTGTGGAAAAACCTTCTAATTTACATTTCTGATAGAAAGGTTTTCATGCAGCGGTTACGAGTCCTCGCAGACCTTAATGAACCCTTGCAGCGATTTGACTGATGAGAAATGAGGCCCCAACACAGGAGCTGTCAGCCGAAACACTCATAAGGTTGATTAAACTCCTTTAAAAGGCTCGTTCAACAACAGATTTGTAGCACAAGGATGTTGTTCACAGTCAGAGCTGTCTGAAATCTGAGCTAAAAAGTTGGATTAAAGACAAGCTGACATGGATTAGAGGTGATTAAATGTGACTAATCATCAATCTACATTAGGAGAGGAAGTGATCGCAAAATATTAGTTAACAACAAGTCCAATATCACATGTAAAGATCACTTTCTGAATAAAAAAAATAAAAGCAAATATCTATTATTATCATTGATAATAAAGGGTTGTCATGTGACTTATAAGACCTGAGGAGATGCTTCATTCCTACTTCAATCAATGTACAGGTATACATTATAATTTCTGATATATTTCTTATTAATGAAAAAGGCTCAATGTGCATTATGTGGTTATAATTTTAAAAAAAAGCATTGAATTGATCCACACACCAAACAATGCCTGTGCAGTGGACCCTTGGATGTGCATCTTTTCCTCCTTGTCATGTTGGCTGTAAAGGCTTCAGGCTGCAGAAAACTTTAAGGTGTTTAAAACTTTTCTTCTTGAGCGACAGATAAACTCTATCATGCTGCTGGCACTAGCAGTTTGTAGAAAAAAAGACTTTCATGTTTGGTTTTTCATTTTGGTTTATTTTAATTTCTGTCATGGTATCTGATGATTTGCTCTGGTAGTTTTTGGCTCTTGTTTAAAGTCGTACCCTCAGGTCTTCTCTGTTTCCACCTGTATGCCGTTAGAAATCAGCACACCTGTGAGCACTTGACTTATGTGACTCAGGTCAAAATGTTCCAACAATCTGGTCCATGAAAAGGTGGTATTTGGCTGGGTTTGAAGAAGTTGGAACATGACTGATGGAAAATGTAATTTGACTGTTATTAATGTATTTTTTATGAGAAGTAAAGATGGTTTGTGCAGTTTCAGCTTTTACCCTCTGGACTCCTTGTATTCTGCATTTATCTTGGACGTTGCTATTCAGTTCATTCAATTGTTTGGTTTTTGCCTTTTTTGCTTTGCTGTTTAGATTTTATTATTCTGCATTTGGTTCAAAATAAACAAATAAATATACCTTTTCATTTGTTCATTGTTCTAAATTCTATAACAAATAGCATTACTTAATATTTACAGGATATCGCTCCTTGAATCTGAGGAGAAATGTCTTTCTGCAGAATATTTAAGTCAACGTTTCTTCAAAACCCCCGTTTTTGTTTTACTGACATGTTTGTTCTGGGTAAATGTTCTTTCTGGAGCAGAGCTGCAGCCAACAAAGGCTTCTGGAGTCTGACTTACTTTGCCAAACCTTGTGAGCATCTTTCAGAGTGACAATCTGATCTGATGGAAAATGACAAGAATAACTAGCAGGCAAAATCTCATGGACCTTGGTGGAGAGATGAAGCGTGGATGAAGGCAAAGATGCAAATTTTATCCTTTAAAATTTGCCACAAAGGCACTGAATTTATTACTAACTCTCTGCTGCAGCAGACAGGAAGCACTGTCTGACAAAATGGAGGCTTTGTTCTCTGTGAATTTTTTTTATTTTTAATAATGGGAAACAGGAGAAGGAGGAATTTAAGCTGCAGGTCATTAATTACCGTACTTTCTGAGAATCTCATTATCCAGTGGTTCAGGAGATATTATGCTAACACTCAAACACACACAGGCAATTAATTACATGATCACCTGCCCCTCAAGGCAATAAACACCACCACAGTCCAAACTTCTTTTGTAAAGAGCAATATAACAAGTCAAACTTCACAGTTTAAACATCTTATGTTCTGTTTCTGTGGTGGTTTCAGGAATGAGCATGAATTTTTAATATTTATTTATTTAAAATATTTCCTTTATTTAAAATATTTCCTCCTTTAATTTACATTTTGTAGATTTCCAGCCATCTGGACTCAACAGCTGTTTGTGATGCCTTCGTTTTCAAAGACACCAAATCAGGCTGAATGAGGGGAAAACTCTGATTATCTCTCATTAGTTTAAAAATATGAGTGTCTTACTTAAGCTTTATAAAGCATTACTTAAGAGTTGACACACAGCTGACAGTTCCTGCAACAAGAGCACCTTGAGTTGTTCAGTTTTTTTGCAGATTTCCTTGGATTGACCCGTGTTTGCATCATATTGATGCTATGAGAAGGTAATAATCAAAACTGCAGAAACGAACCACCTTTCCCTGCATATTATTAGTTCTTATTATCGGCTAATAATACATTTAATGAATGCATGTGTAGAGGTTCCCTCAGCCGTGCTGTGTAAAGTTAATTTTATTCTGACGGGACTTGGATGAAGTCCTATCACTCATCTCCATCAGCTCCATCCTGTGGTCCATGACGTGACGCACGCGCCCGCAGGAGGCAGATAGTTTATAAAGCAGCCAGAAAACAACCGGGACGCACCAGACGGTGTCCTTCACCTGTGTGGGCTGGCATGTCTCTGGAGGATCTGTTGGTTTTACCCGCGGAGGACAGCAGCGTGTCTCCTCTCAATGCCTCCGGGGAGGCTGGGGATCCCGCCCCGGAGCGGAACCAGTACACCATCTGGATCCCCGGCATCGGGATCGCCGCCGTCTACGGGCTCATCATCATCGTGGGTCTGGTGGGGAACGTGACTCTGATGAAGACGTGTCTGCTGGTGAAGTCCATGCGCACCGTGCCCAACCTGTTCCTGTCCAGCCTGGCTCTGGGGGACCTGCTGCTGCTGGTCACCTGCGCCCCGGTGGACGCCAGCCGGTACCTGCTGGACGAGTGGCTGTTCGGCCGGCTCGGCTGCAAACTGATTCCGTTCATCCAGCTCAGCTCGGTGGGGGTGTCCGTGTTCACCCTGACTGCGCTCTCCGCTGACCGGTACCACAGCTGCCTCACACCCAGACCCGCTGCAGCTTCATGGCTCTTTACCTCAATCTGGCCCCAAACCAACACTAATTAACCCACATTAGGACAAAAATATTGCAAAAATATCCAATTTCCAAAGAATCTTTAAGATGTATTTAAAAAGTGTCCTTTCTAAAAATCATCTGAGGTTTTATTAGACGTTTATTTGAATATTTGCTTTTAAAAGCTTAATCTTTAAAACAATCAGGTCAGTTCCTGCACCGAAAAGGCACCTTGAGTTGTTTAGTTTCACAGTTAACTTTATTTAAATCTTCATTTAAGCTGAGCAGTTCTGTAAACTAGGTTTTTGTGGGTTTTCTTCTCAGAATTTGGCCACAATTGCAACACAAAATACACGAATTCGCCATGTTTTCACATGTGAGCCCATGTAGAAAACGTGCTCTATATGTCACATGTGAATTGTAATGAGATTTTCCTGTAAGGACATGATTTAATGTTAAGTCTGACCTAAAAAATAGAGTTGTAATTAATTCTCCAAAACTTTCAGGTTAGAAAAAAAGAGAATAAAACATATGTTTATGTTTCACATGTTAATTTCATGTTTTAATGTGATTTCCTCATATGTTAATTTGGCTTTAGGGCTGTTTTCTTATGTACTTATCAAATTTAATGCTAAAACTGAAAAGAAATTTAATATATATGAAAAACTCTTCTTTTTCCTAACATTAAAGCTTTAAATGCTGAAACAAATGCCGTATTTTTGACATATTTAATGTAAAATATAATGAAAATACTCCTGGGCTTCACATTTGAAAACATGTTGAGTTGATATGTGACATGATATATGTGAAACATGTTTTGCACATGGTAAATGTAGATCTAGAAGATCACATGGATTTACCTGTGAAAATGTGTTAAAACACCACATGAAACATGTGAGAGGAGTGTTTTACATTTTGCATGTTGTACATTTTCTGTCTTCATGTGAAAAACGTGATAAATTCATGTGTTTTTTTCCATTAGGGTGTAATCTTATATATCCATCGCTTTTATTGTGTAAAAAACATTCACATTGTTTAAAACTGCTATGAGCAAGTACTCACTTTTAAATTACTTTTTAATTTAGTTTAATTACAGTGCACTAAGAGCACAAAAATGAGCACATCCCACCCCACAAAAAAAATACTAAAATAAAAAAGAGAAGGGGGAAAGAAAAGGAGAAAATAACCAGAACAGAAATGTATTGTGTTGTGGTTTAAAGAGAGAGAAAAGAAACCAAAACATATGCACGTATCTACACAATTTAAAGGTTCATTTCTGTTGATTAGGAAAAAGACAGATTTCTTTGAAAACATGTTGTTTTCCAGATGTGTTGGTGTGCAGCTAAATGTAAACAATCTGTAAAATATGGACCGGCAGCTGCTGTCATCAAAGAGCTAAAACCAGTATTAATGACAGTAACAACAGTAATGAGAATAAAGCAGAAAAAAAGTGATTTCCAGTAATTACAGTAGAGCGATCACCATGGTAATCGTAATATTCATGTCAGTAATGATAGCAACCAAGTAGAAAATGCCTGGAGAAACTCTGAACATACAACCCCACAGCCGTCCAACTTTTTACTGGAACGTTTTAAAGAAAGGAGAAGACAAGGGTTTAAATTTAGCCAAAACATCACATTGATATGGTTAAATAACGCAGAAAGGTCATTAAAAATGTGTATTTACATGTAGATTAATTACATCTTCTATGCCTTTTCCTTCACTGTATAATTACTGACTCAGAAACCTTCTCCTTATCTCCTGGAGCGTGTTGGAAATCTTGGATCTGAAATCATGGATCACTGGTTTTTGTGCCCAAAAATGAGTTCAAAATATCAGAACAACCTTTGGTTCCTTTTGGTCTGAATTTCTTTGTTTCCAAACGGGAGCTGTACTTTTATTTAGAACGATTTTATAGAACAATCCAGTCTACATTAACTGTCTTGTAAGTTCAGGATGTTTTCATCTCTTGTTTTTCTTATAATAACAACAATAAGGACACAACAAAAGAAGCGTGTAAAACATGTAGATATTTTTCTCAAGAATATTGAATAAAGTTCTGTGGCTTTAAAAAATATAGGAGCACTAAAAGCAGATCTTTCCATCAAAGAAAAATATATTCGATTTTAAAGTTCCCATGAGTTCAGACTGATCTAAAAGAGACTGGTAAAGGTTTGTACATATAAAACAAGTTATATAAAACCCAAAGCATCACAAAAAATTCAGAAAGTCAACATTTGTCTCTCTGTTTACTTTAAATATTGGTTGATTTTATTTAAAACATTTGTATAGCTCTGATCAAATAAGAGGAAATGAATCACCTGTCAATACTTGCTCCTTTTTAGAAGAGTCAAACCAAACAGTTTGCTGAAAGATTGATGCAATAAGACAATATCTGTGGACTGAGAAGTGCAGACGTCCTCATAATCACAAGCTTTCTTCTGCAGACAGAAGTGATACACATGCAGCTTTTAGTGCAGATAAACGTCAGGGGCTTTTATATTTCCAGCATGTTTGACATTTTGTGCCCTTCAAAGGAGAAAACTGCAGCTATCAAGCAGCTATGTGTAGGTTTGTGTTGATTTCACCAGCAGCTGTGATTAAGCTGACAGTCCCCACACGCAGCTCGGATCACCTCTGGCTTCCTTTCATTCAGAATCTGTTTTGATTCTTTCTTTTTCTGTTGTAAAACCTACAGATACCTTTACTTTGAGGGTTCATCTGCATTTGTTGGCTTCATATTCATAATTAGACAATAAAGACTCCTCCTGCTTTTGTCACATTAAAGAATCCTTGACCAGGTCTTCACAGCCCCCTTTTTGTTTTCCCCTCAGGTACAAAGCTATCGTCAAGCCGCTGGACAGCCACAGATCCAACCCCACGCTCAGCATCAGTGTACGTGTCGGGTTCATCTGGCTGCTCTCCGTAACTCTGGCGATTCCCGAGGCCGTCTTCTCCGACCTGCACGCCTTCACCACCAGCCACACCAACGAGACGTTTGTGACCTGCGCGCCCTACCCCCACGCCGGGGAGCTGCACCCGAAGATCCACTCCACCGCCTCCTTCCTCATCTTCTACATCATCCCGCTGCTCATCATTTCCGTTTACTACGTCTTCATCGCTCGCAGCCTCATCAGCAGCTCGGCAGACATCTCTGCTGAGGGACACCTGCACCTCCAGAAACAGGTGTGGCTTCAGGCTCAACTGGGGAGGCTTTTATTTATTATTTTAACAGGAACAGAATAGTTTTCTGCCAGGGCGCAGAAGGTTTTTATCCAACAGCTGATAGTAACTGAGAATAACCCAATTACTGCAACTTATTTAAGCTCATCCTCTTCTATTTTAACATTAAATTTATAAAAACAAAATGTGCATATAAGACTAACTAAGGGGGACAAGGAAATGTATAGGGGTGGCCAGCAGTGGCCACCCCTTGGTGACGCCCCTGGTAACTGTTTTCATTACAACATGTTACAACTTTGAGTCAATCCTCCCTGGTTAACGTAGTCCTTTTAAAGTCATTTTGCTAATTCTGCAGCAAAGCTGTTACCACACGTAAAAGTCAGTTTAATAAATGAAAAATGTACGAGACTAACAAAGCTTAAAAGTTAATACTCCTCCTGTGTTTCACAATGGTGTCACTTCACTGGCTAACAATGTGTGTTTTCATCACTTACAGTGCAGAAGTGTTTCTCAGTGTGTCTTGTAGTTTCCACACAGAGACTGTTTGGTGTTTTAACAACACCACAGGTTTTCAAACAGACTGAGTTGATAGGAAAAGTATAGCAGGATCAGAACAGGTGAATATACCTGTAGCAGCCTTTACAGGTGAACAAGATCTTATCAGACAAAAGCAGTTTACGATAGTTTTAATGGTTTTAATATGAGCTGAAAATTTAGGATGAGAATCTAAAACAAGCCCCAGATATTTAATTTTTACTTTCTCATTACAAATAGCAACAAAACTAGAAAATTTCTGTAAAAATGTTGTCAGCTCTCTTTCTGTGAAGCCAAATAGAATTTTGGAGCTAAGCTAAGAAAAAAAAGCTTACGTTTTGACATATAAATTGTATAAAACTGTATACGATGTTTGAGATAGTAAAAATAGTTTGTAAAGGTTTTTAAAGTTTAGACAGCTCAAACTTTGCTGTGACATTCTCACTCTCTAAATTGACCTTTCTGAGGTAAAATCTTCAGAAATCATAAAACCTAAACTGTGATTGTATAAAAAAAAAACATTAAAGATATCAAAATACCAGATCGGTCATTAAAAGTTCAACGTTTATTTTCTGCTGGGAAAGATGCCTGAGCTACAGAGCACCAAGGAAATCTGAGCTTTCTCATTCACTTCACCAAAATCCCATTGTTGCTCAATGCAGGTTTTTTTTTTTTCTTTTTATGCAAATTTCTTCAACAACATTTCATCTGCTACCAAGAGTTACACCAGGTTTCAGTGCTCAGTCACTGGCTCTTTTAACTATTACAGACTTTATGTCTGATTGTAAAACACATCGATTCAGTTTTGGTTCAAATCAGAGGCAAAAAAAAAAGAAAAATTAAATTATTTGTATGTTCTGTGATTCTACAACTTGTTATAAATTGGCACCATCTGAGTACATTTGGCACCGAACATCCTAACAGCTTTTAGGTAAACCATTAATAAGCAAACAATAGTCCTAAAATGAAACTTTTAGAGTGACCATTTTCCAATCAAAAAGTTGATTTCATGCCATCATCTTTGACACGTTGCTATCCGTTTACTGTCTGGATTAGAGGCCATTTAACAAACAAGAACATCATCAGAACAAAGCAAAGATCCCTAAAGATATCCAAGTATAACTTTCTTATTGTTGTGATCCTGGGTTTTGTGTTTTGTTTGATAGATTGGTTGTTTTGTTGGTGTGGATTTAGTTTATTTTCTCATGTTGTTCCTTGTTCATACTTTCCCTTGTTGAGGATCCTCGTGTCAGCAGCCATATTTCCCTCGTTCTTGCTCTCTGTTAACCCTAACCCTGTCTTCTTAAACTCCAGGCCCTCAGTCGGTCACCCTGTTAGTTTACTGGGTCGTTTCAATTTGGGTTCTTGTTGTTTTTTAAATCATTTTCTTTTTCTCAAGTTCTCTGTAAGTGTCTGCATCCTTGGTTTCCATCACAACAAAGTCCCGACACTTAAATAGACGGTTAAGCCTTTTCTCGAGGCCAGGCTGCAAACAAATTGCTATCACATGGTTTCAAAGGGTTTTTTTCCTGGCTTTGAATTCCACCAAAACTAGAAACAGGAGCAGAGTGTAGGGTCTATGATTCAGTCAGTTTCACAGACATTTAACTAAATTTCAATCTGGTAGTAGCCGAGAGTCATTCTCCACACATACTCTGAGACGGACATCTCGCCATATCGCATCCAACTGGACGTAAACAGCCACAACTCCATCAATTCTCATCATAAGATGGTTTTAGTTTAAATCTCTGACATGAAAGACATTTGGTGATGAGCAGCCAAAGGCCAAAGAAAAACTTTAAAAGAACCTTAGAAAGTCTGGGGAACAGTTGATTAGAGGAAGTTTAATAGATTTTAAGAAAATCTGACTGCTAGAAGGCAAATTATAAATAATTAGGGATGAATCAAGACTTTTTTTTAAAGTACTCTAAATGATCTTAATTAGCAGAAGCAGCTACAGCTGAGGCTTAAAATGTCTTTGGGGAAACAGATGTCAGGCACCAAAGAAGAAAATAACACGGTGGCACAATGACAGAAGGCTAAATGCTGGATTTCTTTTTGTTTTGTCAGATCAAGTCCAGGAAGCGTCTGGCCAAAACCGTGCTGGTGTTTGTCGGCTTGTTCGCAGTCTGCTGGCTCCCCAGTCACGTCATCTACCTTTACCGCTCCTACCACTACGGCCAGGTGGACACGTCGCTGGCCCACTTCATCGCCAGCGTGTGCGCTCGCGTCTTGGCCTTCGCCAACTCCTGCGTGAACCCGTTCGCTCTGTACCTGATGAGCAAAAGCTTCAGCAAACACTTCAGGAAGCAGCTGCTGTGCTGCAGCTCTCCCAGACGGCTGTACAGCCAAAACAGCGCCAGCACCAACGTCACCACGGTCTGAAGGAGCTCAGACTAACACGTTATCGGTGCTTTAGCAGATCTCCCCGAATGCCGATGCAATTAACATGTTGGTGAATTATTTTCAAATGCTTGTTTACAAGTTTGCAATCAAAAATGAGGGGATTTTGCTTTTAAACGCTGGTTGAAAGACAAACGTGGTGTGCAGATTTAAAGCTGCCTGTCCTGACATTTTCTCTGTTGTTGTGTTTATTATTCATAACAGTAATATTAAAAAAAAAGGTCATGTTGTGGCTTTAAACCCCAAACCATTTAGATGTAACAATTATGTGTCATTTTATGGTTTTCTGTGAAACTGAAATGATCTCAGCTGCCATTAGTTGTGAACACAAGGCCTGAAACAAGCGGACTTTAGTTTTGTTGTGCACGTTTTTATCTCCTTAAAAGCTCAGAGTGAAGCAGAGTGACATTAAAGCATTTAATGGGTGTAAAATATTTCAACTTCATATGATAGCTTTGTTTGACTTGAAAACTTGTTATGCAATATTAATTGGGCGTATATTTTTTAAATGTTACAGCATTTTTAAGATACGTAAATTATTGAGAAGTTTTTATGTCGTGATGTTTTTGGTGGCTTTGTTTCTGTTTACTGTGGGTACAAATGGTTGTTTCTCAATAATAAATAGTTTTTTTAAAATTTTAAATAGCACATTTAAAGTCTTGCATTGTGTGGATGTAATAAACCAGAACTAGAAAAAACTGGTTTTAATTTATGACTAATCTGTTGGTTCTGAAAAGAAAACTAAACGTCGAGTTCAAATAACACGAGGGGTCAACATTTCACTTTTGTCTTGTTCCTGGTTCCTTGTATTAATTCCCCAGTTCTTTATAACTAAAAAAATTTTGATCTGTGACCTTTGATTTTGACCGGATCACTATCAAAATTTAATCACTTGTTCCTCGTAGCGTGTTTGACGATTCCTGAAAAATTCATGAAAATCTGTTCAGAACTTTTTGAGTAATCTTGTACTCACACAGGCAGACAGACAGACAGACAGACAGACAGACAGACATTACAGAAATCATAACCTCCTTGGTAGAGGGAATGACAATTTTAGTTTCTCCATGGAACCATTTTTGGGTAAAAACATGATGATATAAAACAAGTGAGGTGTTTCCTAAAGAGCTAGACATACAGAAGAGAATCAGCTGAAGGACGAATCATCTAAAGATGACTGTGATGCTCAGAGTATGCGTTGTGAATGACTCTCAGCTACAACCACATCATATTTTAGCTCAACATATGTAAAACTGACAGAGTTATAGCCGTGTTTTATGGTAGCTCATGTTAATTAGCTGTGGCGGTGCAGCCAATGATTACTTTCTGCAAGTTTTATTAAACTTTCAGTGGTTCATGATTATTTTGCTAACATCACCGTCTGTCTTTTGCCTTTCAGCGGCGGGTGGTAATTAGAGATGCTTTGAAACTTTATTCTGTGCAAAACTGACATGAATGGCTTCTGTTTAGTTTATTATAAATGTCTGCTTGATGGAGTGCTGCATAATGACCGTTCCTCTGTAATTCTCTCCCACCTCCGTGTGGATCTCATTCAGAGAGGTGATTATCTTTTTGGTTCCTTATCTCATTAAAAGCTATTCTTATTTAATTTAATTATACAGTTCAGCCGTGTAGGTGTACTTCGTCCATTATAGATTGATCACTCTGAGCACTTTATATGCTGCAGAAATGTTTCTTCTGTCTGAACTTTTACAGATCAGTTTTCAGCCTGGTGGAGTTTTACCTCAGATGTACATCGTGAAGACCGTAAACAAGTGTGTCCCGTTGAATATGTTCAATAAATTCAATTAGGCAGCAATGAAATTCAAGTTATTGAAGTTTAAGCACTAACACTGAAACTACGGGTCTGAATACTTTCGTAAACGTGACTTTAAAGCTTTTGTTTTCAAAAACATTAACAAAATAGAAGAGAATAAGGTGAAAAATGAAGTTATCTCAAGCTAAGTCTGAAAATGTGGAAAACTAGTAAAGCCTGAAAACATCCCAAATGCAGTTTGTTCAAACAACAGTGGAGTTATAATCCAGGGTTTAATGATGTATCATCCATACAATGTGTAAACTTCAGAACTACTCTTTTACCAGTCAGTGAAAACATAATGAATATTTGGACCTTTCTGCACAGTTACAGGCCATTTGACGCACACGATTCTTCAAGCCTTTCCTTTTGCGACACATCGTTTGAAGATTTGATCACCTTCAGCTGTCAAGACGATGTGAGAGAAGAGAAGAACAGGAGAAACTTTCAGGTGAATTGATTCGTCAGGGTGGAAACTCTTTCCTCAGCCCGCCTGTCTAACCCTTTTCCACAGAGTGGCGCATCTAAAAGGAGGTAAAAAACCAGGTTCAGAACATGTTATTAGGGTTCAAAATAAGTCCTTTTCTGTGTGAGCTACAGCACGCTCAAATAGATATGAAGCACAAATATAAAGACTGCGTTTTGCTTTAAACGGAACCATTTGGTTCACACGCAGATAAAGTTACAGCAGCCATCTCTTTCAGAGGACGTTTCCAAAGGTTTCTTTCTTTGCTGTTTAGCTGAAGAAACGTCAATTTAAATCTCCCCAAACAGCATTTTTTAGAACTCTGCAGAGGTGACCTTTTAGGGTGACATTTGGAAATTATTTCCCCTCGAGCAGCACCGGCCTTCACTTTTCACCCGTCAGTTCTTCAGAACCTTTACTTTTGCTTTTTTTTCTGCAACTGTTTATTTATTTCGACTTCTGGAAGTCTAATTGTACAATTTCAGCTGTATTTGCGCTGACAAAATAAGAGACCATTTAACCATGATAATGTTCTTGCCGGTGTGTGTGTTTGTCTATTGTGTCAGGAAAATACCAAATGAACGGCTGTACAGAGTTTACTGAAACTCAGAATGTAATTATTAGATGTACATCCACGAATGGTTAATGTTTGGAGTCACCCAGATTCAAGATGGCCGCCACAGCTCATCTACTGACCTGTTTATTTTGCACCGTCTCCGCCTTTTTTTAAGCCCACTTCCAGCCGGCGTGCTCAATTTTCTCAGATTGCAGCAGCACATTTCCAACCAGCTGAGTAAAAAACAAAACTTCATCCAGTCTGTTTCTGTACAGTAACAGGCGCGCAGCCAGAAGCCGCTTGTTTCAGATCCTGACGGCTGCAGGAAAAAGGCAACAAGCTGATTTTCAACCAGCAGACAATGAAAAAAAAGAGACTCCACTTTGCTCTGTTGCTGACTCTCCTGCCCGGCTGAAAGTGGGATTTATTTTTATGTTTTAAAAGCCTTTCATGGTCGAACTCTGCAACATGGGAGTTAACCCCACTTAGCTGGAGCTGCTCACTGTGGCCATCATCTCAGCTGCCACTTTCAGTCCTTATTCACACTTCGGAGGTTGCCGAACCCTTACAGGTCATCTTTTTATAAAACTGAAAAGCTCCTTTTTGTTTTGCTTCTCCTGTCTGAAACTGTGTTGGCGCTTTACTTTACATTATTATTAACAGCGTTCATTCAGGTTCGAGGAAGGGCATCATTTCCGCTTTAATCAGATCCCCAGCACATATTCTGAGCACTAACAGATTGCATGAGATCAATTATTTGGAGTCAATTCTGCCTTTTAACAAAATATCTCATGAACCACTCTGAGGTTTAGCCACTCTCAGGCCTCTCCTTGTCGAATCATGGACGGAAATATTAGTTATAAGGCTTTCAGGTCACGTATGTGCAGAACGAATACTCCAGAATCAGAAAGATTTAACCTACATTAGTCATTTTTATTCTGCTTTAAACTTTGTGATCATGTATTTTAATTCATCCCTAACACACCACTGAGAATGTTTCAGATGTTTGAAGTAAATAATATGTTAGGTACTGCATTGAATTGTTAATAATTTAAATGACTAATAATAAAAAAATATATCTGCTTTTATTTGAATAAAACAAATAGAGGTCATTTTTGAGGTGTGAACCAGGGGGGACCTCAGAGTGGCTTTGGGAGTTAGCAGTCACATATTATTGCTACAACTGATTATTATTACTTTTTATTTTACTTTTTTGGAGCCAACCCAATTCAAGATGGCTGCCACTGCCAGCTGACCTTAGAAAGCCCAAACTAGCCATTTCTCAGTCAGTTTGATAAAATATTTCACTAAAATGGGACATGGTAGTAGCTGGGAGTCATTCACTAAACAAACTATGAGTGTGACGTCATTGTACGTGATTTTCAACGTTTATCCAAAACGGCTACAAAGCTGTCATTTCTCATAAGATGATTTAAAATCTCTGGCATGAAAGACGACGCGCGATATGAATTCCTTCAGGGAGTGCTAGGCCTTTAATGGTTTACAGTAAACTCTGTTATTTCACAGATTGGAAAGAAGTTCAGGTTAATTTCTGGTCTTTTTTAGTGCCATACTCATTTGCCGTGAGTGTATTTCACTGGTAAACGTAGAAGTTAAAGACATTTTTTGCCTCATTTTTACAAGTCAACACACTTTCCTAAAGTCCTACACTTTGGTCAAATTGCATCAAGATTACAGTCCCAAAACACTTCTTCTCAGCTACTTTTTTCGGATGATTTTAGGGGATTGAGTGGAACACTTGAAAGCCCCCCTCCTCTATTTATGCATAAAGAAAAGAGCCATCAGTTTTCAGCCTGGTTGTTCAGAACAGTAAACACAGACCAGCTCTTAGCAGACTATCAGAAAAAAACAGATTTTTACTCTCCAATATTTACATTCCCCTCAACCAGTTCTGCTGTGGATAATTGGCAATGATTCAGTCTCCTCATGAGTCTAACCTGCCCTGGTTATCAAAAAGAAAAATTAATTAAACACAGCACTGCGGATGCAAACAAGGATCCACAAGTTTCACCTTTTTTAAACTCCGCAACCACATCTTTTTTTATACATCTTCTTCTTTTGGGTTTTATAGTCTTCAGCCCCCAAAGACCCCAATTCAAGTGACATTTGCACAACTCCCCGTGGAGTGACAAAGGTTTTACACAACACGTGTGGGGAAAAGGATAAACAATAAAACAATGACACTGGCTGAGTTCACCTTTAAAAACATGCAGAGAATGATGTCAAATCTCCAGGTATTGAATGGGCTGCTTTATTTAAAATACAAAAACCTGAATTGTTTGTCCAATTGTTTCTTTAAGTAGCTCTTAAAATGGCATCTGTTATAATAGTAAAAGGAACTGTATCCTGAAATAAATGAATGTCCCATTCTCTGAATGAATGTCTTATTTTGTCTTTTGTAGGTCAGTAAGGAAAAAAAAAACCCTAATGTGATGGATGAATCAGCCTGTGCAACACACAGCCAGCCTCACACGTCTTATTGGTAGAGGAGAAAGTCCTTGATGATGAGAGGGAGGAAGAGGCTGGAGGCTTTGTGCAGCCGATTCCATCCAATGCTACGACGAACGCAGAAACGACAGAGCTGAGACAGAGAGCTGGGACCTAGGCCAAAGACAGAGGACACAGCTGCTACAGCAAACCAAAGAAAATAAACCCAGAGAGGCTGCTTCACACAAGGCTGTGTGAGTCGTACAACACACCTGTTTTCTGCAGAGCAAATCTAACCGCGCTGTCGGGCGTGGAGAGCTCTAAGGGAGTCTTTTCGTCTGCGTTTCTGCCGGACCTGTCGGCTCCGAAGTCCAGCAGGAGTTCAACCACGTCTGATTCTCCACCTCGAGCTGCAGCGTGCAAAGGACTGTCCTGTCCACATCCAAGGTGGACGTCTGCACCTATGTGAAGACAAAAGCAGACAAAATAAAATCATATGCATATTGCCCGCCGCCTTTCAAGCCAGTTTCATCCTAAGGTCATCTCAAGTTGTAGCAGCTTCTGTCAAACCTTGAAAATAAGATTATAGTGTAATCTCACACCTCATGTGATCTGATGATGTGCTTGGAGCTTGTGTTGTGAATGACTCTCAGCTACTACCACACCAGATTTTAGCTCAATATCTGTAAAGGTGAAGCTATTTCTGTGGCAGCCATCTTGAATTGGGTTAAAACTAAAACATGTACATCCAATGATTACCTTCTGGAAGTTCAGTTAGTGGTTTATCAGAAATGTTGCCACCGAACAAAGTTGATTCTAATAGTTAATGACAAAGTTTTAACCACAGATCTTCTGTGATCATCAGAGTATAAGTTGTGGATCAGTCAAAGCTTCCAACAAACCAAGTTTTAGCTCAATATCTGTAGCTGTGGCAGCCATCTTGACTTGAATTAACTCCAGAGTTATTCACTGAATGTTCTTCCAATGATTACTTTCTGATAATTTTATTAAAATTTGTCTTCTGGTTTATGAGAAAGTTTGGTAACCGTACAGAGAAACAAACAAACACAGCAAAAACATCACTTCGCCCTCATGTGATAAAAAGCTTACATGAGTCATTAAAACCCAAATTGGTAAAACTAGTCATGGGCTCGCACCATCTGCTCGTTCTGAGACTGGAAAAATAAAACCAGTGACTAATGAAAAAGTTAAGAGCGGAAAACTTGGAGCCGAGCTATGATTAATGTTAAATAATTATCGGCCACATCTGACAGCTCTGCAAATTGGACTGAGCAGGAAAGCTATAAAATGCATCTGCTGCTGTGAACTGTGAAGCCCAGCTTTCTGTTTCCATGGAAAGTGAAAGTGGGGAGCAGAGAAAAGCAGCGTTCGGATAAAAAAAAAAAAAACAAAGAAAAAAAAAACAGGAAAAGAAAATCAACCAGGCTGCTGCGGGAACAAAAGCTGCAGCTGTATTTACTGTTCCTCAGATTGTCACTCTCACTTTCATCAGCAAATAATTCCACAGCTGTTTTCTTGTTGTACTTTTTGTAAAAACATAGACTTAACATAAGCTGAGGTTTTGTCTTTAAGTGTCGTTTTTGTCTGACCACTGGTCCAAAACCTAAAAGGCATTGGGCGATATGGGCGATATGCATTCACGAAGAAACTCTAGATCAGGGGTGTCCAACCCTGGTCCTGGAGGGCCACCATCCTGCATGTTTTCCTTGTTTCCCTGCTCCAACACACCTGATTCAGTGGTTAAATTACCTCTTCATGTTCTGCAGAAGCCTGTTAATCACCCACTGATTCAAATCAGGTGTGTTGGAACAGAGAAACAAGTAAAACATGCAGGATAGTGGCCGTCGAGGACCAGGAGACCAGGATTGGACACCCCTGCTCTAGGCCTTTAATCTCACTATCATTAATGACCGTTTGTTACAGAATCAACAATTATCACGTATCCATGAAATAAAATGAGAAAAAACAGAATATTTGACTAATCACTATAACTTTAGCTACTTATCATTTGAGATTTAAATGTATTAAGGTATAACCACTATAGTAATGCTTTAATGGCCAGTCTTCCTCCTTTTAGATGACTTTTTGTGATGAGTGCTAATAATTTAGCTGAAGATCACGTTGACAAAAAAAGCTGCAGCTTCCTCTGTTCCTGCCGTCAACCTAAAAATAACTTCAGTTCCTAGGAAGCAAACCAATTTAAGCTGGAAAAAGAGAAAAATAAAAACAGAAGAACGTTATGTGACACGTAGTTGTGTCAAACCTTTTGCTAAAACAGCAGCACTTAAAATCCGTAACACAGCCACTCTCTGCTCGGGTAAAAACAGGATCATCACACTCACAACACACTTTCATAACCGGTTCTTTCCGTCGGCAGATTGAAACAGACACAAAAACATGTCTTCCCACCTATAAAGGGCGACGTTTCTAAATAAGAAGCAGCTTGTTTTATTGTTCTTTTTTAGAATCGTATGCACAGTTCTGGGCGTCCACTTTGACTTTCACATCAGATGACGTGAGCAGGGTATGGCTGAAACTTTTCACTTCCTCTCTGCCTAATGAACATGAATTTCATCATCTCACCTGTCAGCTGTGATCTGCCACCCCCTCCCCCTCAGATGAGGAGCTCATGTGTAGATGTTTCTGTTGTGTGCAGGCAGCTCTGCGCACACATTCAGACCCCGCAGTGATGATTTAACACCCGATCAGACGCAAACATGCAGTTTTATCTCGGGTTCCTAATGATGATGATGGTCTCAGGTAAGTAATCAACATTACAATATAGTTACCAACCTAAAAATGCACATTTTAAAGCTTAAAAGCGTGTTAGAGGATCTTTTACCTAAATAAAGTATTATTGCAACGTAAGCACAAAGACCTATTTGTGTATAAAGGGTGCAGTTTAGTGTTTTGGACACATCATTTATACAGCTTCTTGTCTTACAGGCTGCAAAACGACAAATAATAATAATGTTCAAATGCAATGCAGGGACTTCAGTCAGTTTGTAGTTACATTAAAAGTTGATTTTTCTTCATTTAATCTATGATCCTGAAGAGGAAAAAAAATAAGTCAAAGGGCTGAATCATTCCTGACATCTACTTTAAAAAACTTTATTCACTTTTTACAAGATTGACGTTTTTGAAATTACATTTTATTTTAGCATTACTATCCTATTACTTTCTGTCTAAAAGTAATAACTGAATTCCTTGTGCTTTTTTTTAATTTAAGGAGTCAGACTTTCTTGTGAGTGAGTGTGATTCATATTTCATGGACTTTCAAAGTTTCTCTTAAGACTCTAGTGACTTTTTATAAATTTATAATCATTTAGATTGTTGGGGCTAAAAAAACAAACAAATAATAAAAGAAATTAATAAGTAAAATAAATAGAAACCAGCAAAAACCTACAGCAAATGAACGGTCTCTGAAAGTCAGAACTGGACTGATCATGTCTTCTTTTCTGTTGTAGGTGATTCAGAGGTTGATGTCAGAGCTCTCCTAAATGAAAATGTCCTTCTGCCGTGCTCTTGTGAGGACAGAGTTTTGAGTCAGGGACTTAGGTGGCAGAAAGACAAAGAAGTTGATCCACTGCTGGTTTATTCCGACAAGCACAACTCACCCAACTACGCAGACAGAGTTGAAACATTTTTCATCCATAACAGCAGTAACTGCTCTATACTTCTGAAGAACGTCACAGAGGATGACAGTGGGAGATATGTCTGCCGTTTTAAGGATCAAACTTTACAGATAAATATTGTGAATTTGCAGGTTTATGGTGAGTCAGTCTTCTTATTATTCTCTATCAAGATCTGTCAGAATATTTAATGTTTTTAACTTGTTTCTTTTTTTCACCAGGGCCTTATCAGCAAAATTTCACCCAACCTGATGATATCAAAGTTGTAATGTGTGAAGTAGTAAAAACTTGTGGCAACAAAACTCATGTACAATGGTCTTCAGATGGAAAGCCACTTAGAGATTCATCCAAGTATCAAAAATTGAAAAGCTCCTCTCTGATTTGTGGCATCTTTTTTATTACCAGTACTCTTAAGATAAATCCGACAGAAAACGTTTCCAGCTCACAGATTAAATGTGATGTGATTCATTCTCTTCGTAAGTATTTGTATTAAACTGCAGTCTTTTGGGATTTATTGCTGTCACCACTTTAGAATCACATGTAATATTTAACACATAGAAAATACTGTCATAGATATCAAACTGTAAAATAAGACATCTAACAAACATTTTCATTGAAATTCAGCTCTTATTTTACAAACACTCCAGTTATTACAAAAAAAAAATACAAGATTCACCATGGAAAATATAAATAATTATAAATATTACTATTATTTATCTTTTAGAAGTGGATATTCTCTACATCAGAGTCATGTTCATTAGACTGGCCCTGGTAGTTGGACTGGTTGTGGTTCTGGTTGTGGTTGTGGTTCTGGTCGAGTTCGACTCCAATCGCAGTTGTTACAGTGAGTATTTGTATTATTTGTATTTGTATTACCAAATAAAGAATTCACTATCATGCTCATTTACTGTTTTAGAGTATATTATAAATATCTGCTTACATGGTTCTGCATATTTTTCATAAAATAACATTTTTTTAAATTTAAATTTAATTTAAATTTAAAAAATTTAAAAATTTTTAATTTTTTTAAATTTGAAGCTCTAGTTTAAAGGATTGTCAGATAAAATGTATTTTATCTCCATGTATTATTGTAGAGTTGCTGGTCAAAGTGGTTTTAGTGAGTTAGATTGGATACAGAGGCACAGGAAGTGTCACAACACCAAATTTGTTTGTTTTTTGCTTAAGTACACCTCATAAAAGTATTAATTTATACGCTCCTTATTTAATAGTAACTAGTTTCTTCCATGACTGTCAGGATTGATCTTTTCCATGTTTTATCTTTCATCAGGAAGCAGAAATCAAGAAGAGATGACGCAGCTCCACACCTCAAATGAAGGGATGTGAACATAAAACCATGTTGATCTGAGCTGGAGGTTTATTACAGACACACGTCACGCACCACCAACCAAATCCTGCAGCAGCGCAGCCTCCCTCTCCTGTCACAGCAGCACTGACCAATGATCGAGTCGTTGATTAATTAAAAATACCAAAGAGCATCGGCCCGGCCTCCCGATTGTCCAGATTCTGATCTTAACCACCATGAACCGGATGTGCCTAAACGAGCCACAGGGAGGCCAACCTCACAACCTTCGAGATCTAGCTGCTGGTTTCCTGTTGATGCACGAGTTATTGTCTGTCCAGGCCCGACAGGTGAGGGCTGTTTCTGCTGCATGATATCACGCAGGTGGTTTCCCCAGGGATTAAAGCAGAAATATGTATATTTTGACTGAAGATTGTTTTCTACACCTAATCATAATACAAACCGGCTCAGACGAGCTGTTCTATCTAAAACAGGTAAAATATTTATTGTTCAGAAACTTTTCCACAAAACCCCACTTTTAGTGGCTTGAACAATCCTTTTAAATCTATGTAATCTAACCTCCCAACAGTGAGGAGAAATGTAAATAATACTTTGTTAAGAATGTCATTTTACATATTTTAAAGTGTCTTTAATTTTAGTATTTTTTGTGTTAGATCTGTCTCATAATACTGGCTTTTAATGTCACTTCTTTCTCAACAAACATTGTGTGCGGCTGTAAGCTTTTTATTTCCCCCACTTCTGTGAAAACATATTTTTACCTTAATGTACAAAACATATTGTTCATTCAGATTGTTGTTGAAAATGTGTCATATTTTGGTGACATTTGAAAAAGTCTGGTATCAACAAGAAAATCCCAAATCGCAAAAGATTGTTGTTTACAATTCGGAGTCAACTCTGCTTGTCTGTTAGTAAAATATCTAAAAAACTACTGGAGTGACTTTATTGAAATTTTGAGGAAGTAATCTCTGGATGAACATCTACAAATGATTAACTTTTGGACTCAGTCCAATCCAAAATGGCCACAACAGCTAATCAACTTGAGCTAACACCAAAATGGCTTCTTTAATGTTTTTTTTTAATCGGAGGGATTTGGGGCTGAGGTTTATTGCAGAGGAAGCAGAAAGAAAATGTGAAAATATACGTTTGGGATCAATTGTTTGTTGGAAACATAACTTGGGGCAGTACTGCTACTTTTACTTGGTTTATTAATGTGAATATTGCTCAAATAAAAACTGAGTTGAAAACATGCAGTTTGCATGTCGTCTTTGGGGCTGTTTCAAATAAATCAACAGGAAGTGGTACTGGTGGGTTAACAGCTACTGGGTGGAAATAAAACAGCAAAACCCCAGATGTGCTTGTTTTTACAGGCTGGAACAAAACAGTTATTTATGTTCACAGTAAGACTTAAGAGTATGGAAAGGATGGGATGCAATTCTTGCAAAGTGTTTAAAAATGCTGGATATATTATTTAGCTTTGTAACAAATGCATTGAAACAGAGATGACAGCTGAGTTAGTTATCGCCAATCAGTCCTGTCTGAGTCATGATTGTGCTGATAAGGGACTGCGGTCATCAACATCACTGCAGCCTGAGTAATAGATACATAGGTACATAAAAAACCCCGCTGTGAAGGTGGGACGAGCACTGCAGTTTGAAAACCACTGAAACCTATAATGTTTTACATTTACGTGTACAAGGTTGTGCTGTAAACTGTCACGAGAAGTCTTTTTCTTTTCTTTCAGAGAGAGAAAAAAAGTATCAGCTCAGAAAATGATACCAAAAGGAAGTTATTGCTTCACTATGCCAAAACATGAAGTCGGTGTATATCATGCCTAGCTGATATTTGTACAATAAATAATAAGTCATTACCAGAGGATGACAATATGGCTGCCAAATTATGTACAAATTTATTGTTGTTGAAGAGGCATCCATCAGGGAAAAGGACTAGTTTAGACAACTGCAGCGGCAACTTTTACAGACAGAAGCATGGATGTGCCATGGGACCCCCAGTTTCACCTATTATGTCCAGTCTTCGTGGAGGAAGAAGAAAGGAGGGAACTACATGTGGACGCCACCTGGGTCAAATTCCAAACCAAAGAAGTGGAACCTTTTCCTGAACACACGCTCAGTGGACAACATCAAGTTACCAAACACAACAATTAATCTGTCTTGGATGGTTTGGAAGCGTCAACACTGAAGTCTACAGGAAACCTACACACGCAGACCAATCTCTGCGTTTTGAGTCTCACCACCTGCTGGAACACAAACGGCCAGTTATCAGAACTCTACAGCATCAAGCCGAACGGGTCCACAGAAGGACAGAAGGGAAGGACAAGAGACACAAACACGTCGAGGAAGGAAGCACCGCGAGCCTGCGGATACTCTAACTAGGCTTTGGTCAAGGCATCCAGGAAACCAAGAAAACACAACTAAATCAAATGAAGGCCAAAAGAAAAACAAGTGAAAGAACGTTTTCATTTCTTTTCACAAACGGATGGCACAACAGAAGAGCCAGATCGTAAGGTCACAACTCAGCAGTTTATCTACATCTCAAGTGCTAGGGACACTCTTTGAGGACAGTACTGTGCACATTTTAGACAGGGAAGACATTTTCTTTACCTGCTTTTTCTTCCCGGGTCACGGGGTAGCTGGTGTCTATCTCCAGCAGGGCACACCCGGGGCAGGTCACAAGTACAGGGAAGACAAGTGGCTCAAAAGAGGAGTGAAAGAAGCCATCTATGTTAAACATGACAAACCAACATTAAACCGAAGAGGCGGCCTCGGGCTCCAGCTTTCTAACACATTTAGTGCAGCTTTGACTTGTCTCCAGGTTTCACAACCATTCTCATCTCAAAACATGTGACATGTTGGCCTCGTTAGGAAACATTCAACAAGTGAAAACGACCCAAATGACTCACGGGATGGAGGAGTGGGTCAGCCCTATTGTTGAGAACATTATAAGAACAACTTCTAAGCCTGGAACCCCCAACCCAAGATCAGAACTGAAGAAGCCTTTTGGATGGGAGGTGAAACGTCTTCAAGAATCAAGAGAAGAAAGAGCAAAGAGGTCCAGTTGTCTTCTATTTACCCACTTAGGCTCATCATGTTCTGGATGATCACAACTTACCTGTGGAGTTTAAAATAATAAAATCACTGATACTCTTTGTTGCATCTTGAGCACTCTTCTTGTTGAGTGTGAGTGTAAGATGTAAAAATATAGACGTCTTTTTATTTTTCCTGATATTTTGGTGGAGTCCGTTACCTGAACGTAGCAGCAGCTCCACACATGCTGCCGCTCGGGCCCTGCAGGCGGAGTACAGAGGTGTCCCCACATCTGGCAGCTCCACATCAACAGGAGCTCCACAGGACAGCAGGAGCTCCAGACACTCTCTGTGATCTGGAAGAAAAACAACATGATGTAGCATCAGCAAACCTGTGCTGGAACACATCAAGACTTTACTGTCAGTCATTCTTAACACACACACACCTTTTCTGGCAGCCTCGTGGATGGGCGAAGCGAGCTGGCAGGTGGTGCGGATGGATGCACCGTGCTGTAAGAGGAGTCTGACACATGCTGCACTTCCACTGCTGCAGGAGTTAAAGAGAGCTGTGGCGCCATCTGCTGAAACTGCCTCTGCCTACGCAGGGACACACAGGAAACAAAACCTTTTTAATGCAATGCTGAAACTCAGACAGACTAGAAGCTGTGATTAAATTGAGAAAAAACTTTTAATGCTCTCACATTTGCTCCATTGTCCAGCAGGAACTTGGCACAAGCATAATGACCACCGAGACAAGCCTCGTGGAGAGGAGACACTCTGTCCATGGTGAGTGTGTCTACATGGAAGCCCTGGAGACAAATAAGGCAACAGCTCTGTCAGGATTTCACTTTATTTCATGTGTGGCTGATCTAAAAGTCATTAAGGGCAGTTAGTATGATTACCTGAGTGATGAGAGTCTTGAGATGAAGAAGTCTGCCCTGATAGGCTGCCTCGTGGAGAGGAGTCCTGTCCGACCAAGAGTCTGAGACACAGAAAATGAAAACATAACTGAGGCTGACTGTTCTTCGACATGGTACAATGGAGTACTGATAGGAGGTTCATTCATGTTACCTTAGGGAAAGTATCAACAAATCCCTGTTCAGACCACTAACTTAATTCCCGGTGTTAACAAGTGTGATCCAGCAGAACAACAACTGGAAACATCCAGCCAGAGCTACGATGGAACGGCTCGGGTCAAAACATATTCATGTATGCGCCAAAATACTTGCAGCAGCAGTTGCAACAAAAGATAGCTCTACGACGTATTTACTCAGGAGAGCTGAAACTAAATGCACGCCACACTTTTCAGACAAACAAACAAATATGTGATACTTTGTGTCAGTTAATCACATAAAACATTCCAGAAAAATACTTTCAAATTTGGGGTTTAATGTGAAAACGTGGAAAAGTTCAAGGGGTGTGAATTCTTTTTCAAGGCACTGAATCAGTGTTCTTTTTTTCTGGTTGTAGGGGAACTTTCTAATCTTAAACATGAGAGAGATCAGCACACACCCTGGTCGTTGATCCCTGCAGAGCCAGACTAACCGGACATAGAAAGGAGTCAGATTTGATCCGGTCGGCTCCTCTTTTCTCTCCCATTGAAAATAAAATGACAATAATCAGACTTACCAGCCATTAAAGAGTTGCACGGCAGACCTCCATAGATGTAAAAAAGGTTTGGCCTCGTGGAAACCTGAGCCTGACCTGCAGCCATCATGAAAACAAACCCACAGCAGACTCCTTCACCAGACTGGAGTTCACTCAATATACAGACAACTGAAGCTGGCCTTCATCACCCTCTTATCTGGGTTCTGGGTCACCTCCCCCTCCTCTTCAGCATAACAATAGTCGCTGGAATGGCCCCGAGCACACATCTGTTAAAAAACACTTTAAAAAGTGAGTGGAAACAGAGGAAAGGGCACTGGCTTGGCTACGTTTTGCACAATGTTGTTGTTTGGAGAATAAAAGGGCAGCTCAGAGCCAGATTTATTATTACAACATACAGTATAAACATTCAGATAAAGTAACACTGCAGGTTCTTCTAAACGCTGGGATTGAGAGTCTATTATATTAAGATAAGCCTTTATTTGTCCCCCAGGGGGGAAATGCAGTGTCAGCAGAGAACAGCACACATCCGGTTTACATTGTTAATAAAATAAAAGGTAGAAAAAAAGACATATAAATATTTGTTCATAAATAAAATGAAAAAAAAGGTTGAGCCCCAGAAACTAGTTCTATATGTTACACACCAGTGCATACAAAGGTCAGTATTTATTATCTTTGGAAATTTCAAAAAATAAATTCATCTTAGTCACTTCCTGTTTCGTAACAGCGGTGTTTAGTTTGGCACGCTGCCTTCTTCAAAGTCACATTGTTTTCTTTTTGAAAAAACAAAATTATTAGAAACAGCCCTCTCCTGTTTGTCAAGATGAAACATGAAGAAGCGTCTTTTTTTTTCTTCATTAAAAGTTTGTTTTATTTCCCAGATTGTCTTGAAGACATTCAACCATCTGAACTGACAAAAAAAATGAGCCTAAAATCTACATTAAACAAAAAGATTTGCTCTAATAAATAATGTCGCAAAAAACGGTTATTTTCCAAGCGACCCATGAGATCCACCACTAAGGTACTCCAGCTTTGTTTCCCAGTGTTCACGTACCTAGTTTGTACTCTGTTTAGTGCAAAATAAAGTACAAAAATAATATAAAAACCATTAAAAAGAGATAAGAAACTTTTAAGAAGTGCCACTAATAAAATGCCTTCACACAAGGACCCTTTTGTTAAGAAAAATGTAAACAATGTTGATGGTTACATGAGTTCATTGACCATAAAAAAAACACAAATTCTGTGGTTTATTCTCCCATCACACAGGCTCCAGTGCTGAACCGGGACCAGAACTTGTTTTGCACCAGCTCTGAAAAACAGAACCGATGCACCAACTGTCTGCTGGATCAAAACCACAAACAAAAAGACATTTACAAATTAAACAATAAAAATACACTTCAGATCAGTTTTTCCAGGTGTTAGTTTTTGTCAATTCATCGTTTTTACCTCTCTGCTGTTTGTTCAAATAATCATTTATTTTTAACTATGTTTAGTTTCAATTTGTTATTCCATATTTATGGTTTAAATAAGTGTGTTGTTACACTGTGACTGACAGAGTGATGACCTGCTGGCGAGCTGGGACGGTGTGTCGGCACGGCCACACATACTTAGTGCACAGATACTGGCTCCAAAAATCCAATATGGCAACTTCCCACCAAAATAAAAAATACATTTTGGCTTCAATTTTGGACATTGGAAGTTAATTGAATCATTTCGTCCATCTTTCTTTATCTTGATGAAAAAACAGCGCTTTCATTAGAGGCTGGGGTGGGTTAATGGAGACCAACAACTAATAAAATGTTTAAAACTCTAAGTTCTGCTTAGAGCAATAAAATTACTCTGCTTCAACATTAATAGGAAATCAAACTAGCAATTACCTAGTTTCTCATCTTCCTGCAGTGTGTGTGTGTGTGCGTGTTTTAAATTGCCAGTTGTAGTTTGAATGCAGGTCAGAGCATCACACAGAGCTGCCTTCACAATATCTGAATTTTTAAACCCTACTTCAAACAAGTTTTAGAAACGTTGGCTCATTAAATATCACCGACTGGCCTTTATAGATCGTGCTTAACATGACGAGTGTAGCTCCTGTCAGCAAATACAGCTTGTAGGCCAGGAAACGTTGTAATGAGCTTTTACAAATACCAGCCTGTCGTTCAAAACTGTGCTTAGAAACTAGACTGGTGGTGTTACCGCATCTGTTTGCAGGAACAACAAGGAGCAACCTGTGGTCTGAACTGCAATCTACAAAAATTCAGATAGACAAGGAGGATTAAATATTAATTTAAAAAAAAGTATGTGAAGTATTGACATGCCTCTGAGATGGCTCTCTGGTTGTGGAAAATCAAACAAACCATTAATGTCAGAGCCGGCTCTAGTCCAGCACCGGAACCTGTTTGATGGAAAAGCTCAAGTCCAAACTGCAGGAGAGGCACAGAGATTCACTGTGTTTGAGTCTTTGTCTCTGCTGCTTGCTTCGTGGCACGTTTGGACTCGGTTTCACTTCTTTTTCCTGTTTTCTGTCTCCACAGCCCACCAGGGCCGGTGGCATCAACAGCAACGTCCATGGCTCGATCTGGCACCAACCACTGCAGGAGCAGCAGGAAGAGGAAGTCCAGAATCGCAACAAAGGCGAAAATGGTGCCCGCCACGGGACCGCAGTGAGACTTGAGCCTCCGAAAGCGCTTGGCCAGGGGGAGAACTTCTTCTCCAGCTACTCGGTCATACACCTGCGACGGAAATAGACATTCAGCATCAGGACCAAATCAACCTTCAGTTAAAGCCAAAGAGAAAATCAGATTTTTACACAAAATCACGTGATATAGTCCTCAAAGTTGTGTACAACCACAAATATGTAAGGATACCTCTGCCCTATCCTTCATCTTGTTTTGAAAGCAGATGCCTTCACCCTCTTAAAGGTTGAGGCATGCAAGTAAACACACCAGAAGAGATGCAAAGTTCAAAGAAGAACAAAAAAACCAAAAAACTGGGTCTGTTAATCTGATAATCTGCTACTGCAAGAAAAGTCATGCACAAAATTACTTAAAAGCAAATATTACCTATGATTGAAAATGCATATCAGTAATAGATTAAAGTGCCTTTCTGAAAGTTGTTGTTTTTACCCTAATTTGATTGCTCCCAGACTGATTCTGTAAACACAGAATGGGACAGTTTCCCTCAAACTGGCATGTGTGACGATATTATCTAAATCTCACAATTGTCTCTTTGTTTTGCTCTAACTATAACATCTGAATGCAGCCGGATAGCATCTCGTATTTTCATACCTTTTCGGTCCTCTCTGCCACGTTCCTCCAGGTGTAGAGGCTTCTGACGCGCGTGTGGACGGAGCCGGGGGGAGGAACGGAAGCGGACCGCTGCTTGGCGATGACTTTTTCCAAACCGTCACACAAGGATCTCACGGTCGGCTCACACAGAGTGATCAGGTCCTCGGGTAGCACCTCGGGAATGCCCCCCACACGAGTGCTTACCACCTTACAGGGGAAAAAAATGATAGTTTAAATTATTACGATTATTGTAAACCAACTCTTCATGTTCATTAGTGCTTAAAAAGAAACAGTGTGTTGCCCCGTGCATATTTAACTGCTGAGGTTTTGAAAAAGCGCCACAAAGACGCTTCAACCAGTTAACTAGATTTGTACCCGCAGGAGAAGTGAGTCACCTTCTTCCAGATTCAAAACATATGACAAAGACACAACATAATGACAACTTGTTGAGTGCTCAGTATTTCAAAAGAAATTAAATTAAATTAGCTGTCGTGCCAACTCTGTCATACTCACATTGATGCTTACTGCTGACATGTTTATTAATAAGCATTGTCCTAATTCAAATAAATAAAGTGAATGAATGAAAGATAACCGTCCTCCCAACTGAAATCCCCTAAGCCTAATCATCCACATACAAATACAAACCCACAGCAAAGACACAGCTCCATTCAGTTTCTGGGAAATGGGCAGTTTCAGATATTTGATTTGGTGCAGGTTTATAGCCATTGTTGTTTGTTGCCATTGTTATATTTTTATAGAATTGAGAAAAGCCAGTAGCACGGCTCCTCCTTTCGTTTTGTGCCAAGAATGAAGGTAAGGTTTTGGAAGAAGTGAAAGTTAACTCATCTACAGAAACCAAAACACATTAAGTCCACACTGCAGGTCTTAAGGCTCAGTTCAGATTAATTCTTTTGCAGAGATGTGATATCTTTTGGCGCGCTCCTTCACATTACAGTTTAAATGTGACTGCCGTCAGACTCCGGTGCGAATAGTTTAAGGCCCTGAAGAAGACGTGGCGTCACACGCAGCACGTGGCGTTTACAAAAGTAAATATGGATGCTACACTCGTTGGCGTGTGCCTATCAGTTCTGAAGTTGGAGTGCAATCAGAGCCAATTAAATTATTATCTGCCACGCTTGTTTCCGCCCGTGTTTATGCTCGATCTTATCGCCTCCCAGAATTGAACATCTGGAACAGGAGCGACGTACAGAAAGCAGAAAGCAATTTGTGTATTGATTCCCATCGCGCTAGCACCCATACGATCTGACCCCAACGTTGGTGTCGTAATGTTGGCGTAGATTCTCAGTCATCCAGGACACGGCTGACCTAAAAAGTGAAAACAAAAAGACGGAGCAACTGGACTTCTGTTCTGTAGCTGAAGACGTGCAGAGTAGCAAGCTTTAAATTGCGTGACGTTGGTTTTGATAATGTCAATATTTGGATCGCTCTGCATACCCCTACTTCAGTGATGTGGTGTGAACATCAAAGAGACATGTGGGAAAAGAAGGGAAACCCTGAGCGAGATATCTTTTCATCTGTAAAAAAAGAGGTATTGTTCAACAATACTTTGAATATCATACCATGAAAAGACAAGAAATGAAAAGAGTCAAATTCTTTCGCTTTCGTTTTTAAAATTGTTTGCATGAAAATTGGGTTGTTATGTTGATTTTTGCATGTTTTGACTGGAGCCCTGCTGATTTTACAACCATAAAAAAGGCTGCAGTATGAAGAGGAACAGACCTGCAGCCCACAGCTGGCTCCCTCCACGATGGCCATACAGAACGCTTCGGTCAGCGACGTGTTGAGGAAGATGTGCCCCTGAACCAAGACGCCACGCACATCTTTATGCTCCAGAGCCCCGAGCAGACGGACCCTGCCACAAAAAAAACAAAACAAACAAAACAATTAACAGATTTCAGCCACGTCTACAACATTCATCCCAGTCTGTTGACACAGAGGAAAAAACTCCAAAGCATTTGCATACAAATTATTTCTTATCTTTAAACCTTTCCAGACTACAGAAAGACAGGAAACAGTGTTGGTAATGTTCATCTTATAAAATAAAGTGATTATAACCTGCTTCGATGGAGTCTCTGCCCTTAGAGAGAACCAAGTGATCTCTCCTTCCAGGATAATCTCAGAAAATAGATTCATTCAGCCGTACCTGTCATGGAGTTGGTATTTCTCTCTCACTTCTTCCAGCACAAGTCTCTTCGGCCCCTCTCCACCAATTAAGAAGTGGAGATCTGGATGCTTGAGGCAAAGCTCTGGGATTATTCCACCAAGAAGATCAATTCCTGAACAGAGGGCGAGAAGGTGAACTCTTGTTTTTAGCGTTAAGGTAAAGCAACTCCCTGTTCAGCATTAGACGTTTTAAAGCAGAAACAGTTTTAGATACTTGAGAGTTAACACTGTCACCTCTGCATTTCTGTTACAACACAAACATCTGGCACCAATTTCAGCTTTAGATAGATATATATAGATATATATGCAAATTGGAACAACAGCAATAAAAACAGTTTCACATCTGATAATGCGCATTTTGGAGAAAATGCCTGCAGTCCTTCACTTCCTGTAACAATCATTTTTTTAACATGTCTCAACAGGAATGTTGGACCTATCTTTTTTTTATTTTTTCCTGTGAACTCCTACCAGATCCCTCATGAGTCATGACTTCCTCTAGCTGCGTTTTGGAGCTTTCCCTACAGGCCCCTCTGTGGGATTTAAATCTGGGGTCAATGCTGTCCACAACATTCCAGTCCTCTGACTCAAAAGCATTTTGAGCGGTTTTTGAAGAAGTGAAGTGAAGTGAAATTTATTTATGTAGCACTTTTCAGCAACAAGGCGATCCAAAGTGCTTTACAACACAATTACCTCTTGTAAGAAATTCAACTTTCTGAAACCGGCAAAGCAACGCCAACACATCCTTTGACCATAAGCAGTGAGATTAAACACAGTGACATTTGCTCCATCTTCTTTTTTATTGTGATCACTCCAGGTGACACTACCACGACCTGGTAAATAGGAATGGTGAGTTTACTTTTTGTTTTGTTTTATTGCTTACAAAAGAAATAAACATCTGTGACTAACAGTGTTTTTGCAGTTTTGAGTGTTGTTAGGGAGAGGTTATCTGACTGAAATGATGAGAAGGAAATATCTTTGGCCTTCACTGAAAAATGAACAATGTGTAACTTTATACTGTGAAGAGTATACTATAACCGCCGGCGCTCTTTTATGAAAGTTGAGTCTGTGTGCCTGTGCAGGTGGATACAGTTAGGTTACCAAAACACTATTACAAGTACAGCTTCACAGGAAGAGCGGCACACTGTTCAACATAATGGAAGCCACATACCTTTGCGGTAGACGAGACGGCTGATCACAACAATAGTGATCCTGTCGTCTTGGCGCTGGGAGGGGTCGGGGGTGAAGTCTGTGGGATCGACGGCGTTGGGAATAACTGAGACGATCTCTGGGTTGAGCGCAGCCCGGAGCACCGTGTTCTCCTTACTGGTGTAGGAGACGCACACGATGTGGTTGGTGTCGCACAGAGAGATAGTCAGAAGCTTGTTGGTCAGCACAGAGCTGACGTCCGCGAACCCAAAGAGTGAGTGGTCAGTGAACACCTAGAAACAAAACAGGTGTCTTTTTAGGTTAAGAAATCAAACGCAGCTGAGAGAGAGAGTTTTGAGTCACGTACTGTGTTCAGGCCCATTGTCTTGGCGTGGAATAGTGAATCGTGAGCCATGGCAGAAAACGAGCTGTGAGCATGGACCACAGTGATTTGCTCCCTGACGAACACGCAGCGCAGCAGCGGGAGGCTGTGGAAGCAGGTGGTGGCTGTGGACTGGTTGTACATCACCTGCAGCGGCAGGTAGTACACCTTCAGTCCGTTGGTCAGGTACCTGATCCCCGTCCTCCTGCCATAGGAGTGGGTGGCGATTACCACTTTATGTCCCTTTTCAATCAGACACTGAGAAAGCTGATAAATGTGGCTTTCTACTCCCCCCATGTTTGGATAGAAGAAGTCAGACACCATGCAGATGCTGTGCTTCCTGCTATGGGCTCCGGAAGCGTCTGCAGAGTCTCTCTGGGATGACGGGGCCTTCACAGCTCCCACTTTCCTTCGCTGGCCCATTTTCCCCGTCCTCCTGTGGCTGGGCGCCTGATCAGTGCTGAAATAAATCACGACTCGTCGATTAATACGACAACTTAAAAAAAACTGTGATAAATTACTTTGTTACAGAACCTTTTTACAAAGGAACACACTAATACATTTAAATTTTTAATAAAAACACTTGTTAGAGTACTGAGTCAACTAAAATTTGAGGCACTCTCACTTTCTACATTATTACTGCACATTATTCTGACAATTAATTAAGAAAACATTATGAAAACTGCACATCTCATGTTCTCTAAACTCATTCATTCCACTGTCCAACAAGTCCAAAATGATAAAACATTTACCCTCTTTGGGGCCTGCTATAGAGCAATGTGAACCTAATACATTAATTGAATTCTACACAACTCATTCTTTAAAACAAAAAGTAAATTAAAAGTTTTAATTTGCCCTGAAATTGTCAGAAAGAGTTGAAGATGTTTGTCAACAATGGCGCAGTTAGTCATCTTCTTGGCAAGATTAGATTCAAATGTGTTAATGATCTGAGAGTCCAGTTAAAGTAAACATAAAGCTAACATCTTTATATTTGGCACAGCTTTGGTGAATAAGAAGTCGACAGATTTTTTTAAATTATTATTATTTCAGGTTGATCAGAGCCACTTCAGTTGATGGATGGTGTGCTCCCATGACTGAAGACTGTAATTAAATCAGAAGGTACTTCAACAAATTATAAAAGATTAAGGGTGCACACACTTATGCTACTAGCTTATTGCATTTATTTTTACCCTGCAACAGATGTCTCTTTTTTTTTTAAGTTAAGTCTTACAGGACATATGTCCTTATAAATAAGGGAAACGTTATCGTGTTTTCATTTTTATTTATTTTTTGCATCACAAAAACTGGGCATTTGATCAGGGCTGTGTAGAGTTTTTATATTCACTGTAATTCATGAGTAAATATAAATAAATCAATAAACTGGTCACTTTATAAGGGTCAGAAAAGTAGCTGAGCAGTTTAGTTTGCATCGAACTGAAGGAATCCAATGTAGTAGTTGTACGCTTTCCAGATATCTGGTTTATTTATAGATAAATTGTGATTTCTGCAGCAATGCTATTGACACATATAATGCCTATTAATAACCTGGGACTTTATGCCAAATATAGAGACTCCCTGAAGCAATGATTTCCTTTAAGCCGTGAATTTTCCCAGCTGATAGAGAACAATTGTTTTAAACTTTCTCTTAAAGAAAAAAAACGAGTCATCATGACATCCCACAGCACAAAGTCACACAGTTTGTAAACATCTGTGTATCTAAGTAAATATTTAGGGTTGTCACGTCTCCACCCAGCCTCTCTCGAGGAATGGCGCCTGCAGATGTTTCACAGGCTTTTTAAATGAAATTTAAAAGTCGTCACTCCCTTAAACTGTAGTGAGATGCTGGACCTGACCGCAGTTCCTTATCAGCACACACAAAAAAACGATTCAGAACTGATAAACAGTAATAAACTCGTCTGTTTCAATATGTCACCAAGCGACATTTTTAACCACTGGACAAGAATTTCATTGTCTTTTTTCGTTGTCTTACCGTCAACATAAATGTCAGTTTTGTTCCAGCTTGCGAAAACAAACACAACTGTGTTTTTGCTGTCGATTCATTTCCACCCGCTAGCTCCGTGCTAGCCTTGTTAGCCGCTGCCGGCACCACTTCCTGTTGATCGTCTACGTCAGACGCAAAGACGACGTACGACCTCGAGCCCATTCAGGAGTTTGTGGCGATGACGTAACGTCGGTTTGACCATAAAAGTGCTTTTCTTAGACAAAACCAGATTTTCACAGGTCTGAAAAATAACCACAATACTATTTCTTTTTACGAGGAGACGTAAGGATATCTTAAACTATTTTTTGCTTTAAAATAATATCTAAAAATACAGTATATAATTAAAAACCCTTTAAATGGCTTTTTTAACATGTAAAGGCAGAACTGGAAACACATAGGCCTACATGTAATTCAAGTACTCCTGGTTAAAAATTAACATGTCAGAGATTCTTGTGTATGTACCACAAGTCACACATTTCTTTAAATCTCAAATATCTGCATTTGTCAAACCATTTCAGATATCCATAAAATGCACTTGCATGTTCATTTGATTCATTAATTACTATTACTAAGTATGGGTAAAATAAACAGTTAATATTTGAGATGATATTTTTGTACATGAAGAGTTACATTAGAAATATAATGAATGGGTTGTCATGTTAGATATCCAAAATTAAATCTACACTAAGATTTATGACAGAATATGAAATGAAACATGAACCTGTTGGGTTCTTTTGGTTTTCAAATAACCACACCCAAGAAATATAAATAGTGACATTCTTTTCTAAAAGCCAATAAACCTTGTTTATGTCAAACGAGAGTTGCGATGCCCCAGTTTAACTTTCACGTGGCCTGATTTCACAAGTAGGCAGACGGAAAGTTCCAGAAGGGAGAGACACAAGATCAGGCGTGAAAACAAAATTATCAAGTGATGAAGTTTTCCACTGAACGATTACAGAAGCCAATACCTCTGAGACCAGTAGTCCCCCTTCTGGGAATCTTTGTTTCGGCATACAAAAATACTTCAGATTAATGAAGTTAACTGGGATATAAAAACTTCATTCATCCATTTTCTTTACCCACTTCTCCTTCCCGGGTCGCATCTCGAGCAGTCACTGGGTGAGAGGCGGGGGACACTCTGGACAGGTTGCAAGGACACCCTGCAAGTCCATCACAGGGCCACATAGAGACAAGCAACCATTCACACGTTCACTCACACATAGGGACAATTTCACAGTTACCAATTACCCTAATGTGCATGTTTTTGGTGCATGGGGGGAAGACGGAGTACACAACTATGCACACAGGGAAAACATGCAAACTCCACCCAGAGAGGCCCCAGGTTGGGAATCAAGCCTGCAACCTGTTTTTCGGAAGTTGCCAGCTTTAACCACTTTGCCGTTGTGCCGCTGGGATAAAAACTTGTTTTAAGCTATTACTAACTACTAATAACTATTTCTCCTAATGCAACAACAAGCACGGTCATGGCATTCCCGACTTTTGTATTTGCTTGTGAAGGAAACAACTGATAATGGACCACAGTTTACATCTTCTGCTTTTGCTGATTTCATGAGTGAACGTGGCATTAAGTGCATCTGAACAAGTGTGTACCATCCTCAGGCACACAGATTTGTGGAACAATTTATTAGAGTGCTAAAAGCCTCCAGTCAGGCGACACAATGACCCTGAAAGCCTGCAGTTAGTGAAATGCTTCACAGCTACAGGGTTTCACATCAGGCCACAACTGGTAAATCCCCTTTCCAGTTTCTCAGAGGAAGACAAATGAGAACAAAACTAGACATCCTGCCTCCACCCAAGGACAATGGGCAGTATGACCATGTTGATATAAAGAGGCACAACAACAAGCCAAAAGAGGATTTAACACACACAAAAAGATGGGAGCAGTCAAACTGAAGAAGCCTTTTCATGTGTGAAAAGGAGAGAGCAGCACTTCTTAGTCAGTTCAGCAGCGAAGTGGCCTGAGTTCATTGGTCCTCTGTGATGGGAGAAGATGGAGCGCAGCACAAATACAGTACAAAACTTTTCAAAATGTACTCATCTCAATGTATTATGTTCATCAATGTAAAAAGTCACATTTACAGAAGTGAAAAACCCTGTTTAAGCAAAAAAACATTTACAGTAATCTCATCACCACAGAGGAATAAGTGACATTCAGATTCTGGATAAGCATTTGATTTCCCCAATTCTAAAAAAACAGAAGTCTTAAATGCCACAAAACCCTCATGTCATTGTATAATGTTGATAAATGTAAAAATACATTTACAGAAGTGAAAAAGCCTGTTTAAGCAAAAAAAATTCAAAGTAATCTCATCACCACAGAGGAATAAGTGACATTTAAAGACACTGTTGCAACACTGAGACATTATCTGATAATAAATAAAAGAATGAAATAAAATCAACTGTCAGTTTGTATGAATAAAAATTACAGCTTATACATTTTTAGTAAATTTGAACTATATATATATTTCTCAACACACTTGGAATCAAATTAAATGTTCTTAAATGATTTTTTTAGATTGTTTAAAGGGAGGTTGTGTGAGAGAATATAAAAAATTACTATCTTCCCTGTTGCAGTTATTGCTTTGTAAGATCTCAGTTAGGAAAATAGTTTAATTCTGACTGGTTCCAAGAGCTAATGGTTAGTTTGGGCAAGTCAATCGAATGAACATCTTCATTCTTAAAAGTTTTACAGCGATTTATGTGAACACTCTTCGATAAACCTAAAAAAAACTTTTACATTAGGTCTCCATTTATATTCAGTGATGGGAAAGGATGGAAACACCAAGAACTGATACAGCAGAGGAACCCCTCGGCCTAAAATGAACACAAAACAAACTGTTCTGCAAAGAGGGAAATCATGCACCAACCTGGACAAAAGACTGTGTGGTGAAATCAGGTAGTATAAAAAATAAGTTGTAAAGAAATGTGAACAAAAATCTCGTGATTTTGAGATAATTTCAGTTGTAATTCTGAAAATGTTTTACAAAGACAACTTTATTTGCATATAATAGCTGAATGGTAACTGAATAGTTAGGCATAAATTGCAAACACTTTATTTTGCATTACAGTAATACTCAGCTGTCTGAGAAAATGCTACTTTTGCTTAACACAAATTAGATTGTTTGCTTGGGTAACAGGGGAAATGTTGTGTTTTTAGGTTTACAGTGAACGCATTTAGTTTTTGAATGCAGATGTCCAGCTGTGACACGGTAGGGTGGAAGAGACTGTGGTGTTAGTTAACAGAGTAAGATACAGAACAGACGTTACAACATTGCATTGTGTAACAGCATCTGGTGTAATGGAAATATTAGTGTCATGAAGTCCACAAGTTTAACCACTGACTCCTGTTTCATTTACACCTGCCAGAACACGTGGGACCTGTTTATGTGAGTAGGCAGAAAGACCAGTGAACCCACAAGATCAGACAGGCAGGCAAGAAGCAAAACTATTCAGTGACAAAACTTTCCATAAAACTAACACAAAAGCAAACACTTCTGAGAATCTTCATTTACATGTGTAATACCTCGGAAAGGTATTCACACCTCTGGGTGATCGTTCTGTTTTCCATTTCTTGAATTTAATAAGATTTTGAATTTTATTCAAAACAATAACTCTTTATAAATACTCCAGATTAATTAAGTTAAATAGAGGATAAAAATGTGTTTAAAATCATTAAAGTAATATATTTAAAACTAAAAGTGCATATGTATTCACCCTCTTTTGCTTTGACTCCCAAATCTTTACCTTCAGAAGCCATACAATTTATTGAATAAGATCCACCTGTGAGAAATCTACATGTCAAACAACTTAAACCTGTGAAATGATATATGCCTTTTGGAACAGTGCCAATAGCAACACCTTGCCTGCTTCTAAGGAACTCCAAAGAATAGATCAGATCACACAGATCAGAGACAAAGTTGCGTAAAAGTACAGATCAGGATTGGCATATATAAAATATCTTGAATCCTAAACATCTCATGGAGCTTCAGTAAATCTATTAGTAGGGAATGGAAAGATGGTGCCACCAAATCTGCCAGAGGGGGTCGTCTAACAAAAGTTACACACTGAACAAGGACTGCATTAATCAGAGAAACATCCAGGAGGCCAAAGATCTTTTTGATGAAGCTAAGCAGCTCTTGAGATGACAGTACCTGTTCATAGGACCACTATAAGCTGCATAGACCTGGATTTCGTGGAAGAGTGGCCAGGAAAAAGACAGAGTTGTCTTTTTAACATTTTATTGATCTTCAACACATCACGTTTTCACATTTTCTTCCTGCTTCGACTGCCAAACCCCAGACTCTGGATAAACAGTTTATTTCCCCATTTCTAAAAACCAGATTTCTTAAATGCCGCAGAACACTCATCTCAGTGTATTATGTTGATAAATGTAAAAAGTCATATTTACAGAAGTGAAAAAACCTTTTTAAGCTGAAATATTCACAGTAACTCATCACCACAATGTTCTGTGAATAACAGTAACATTTAACCACACTGCTGCAACATTGAGCCCTTTTCTAATAATATTAATAAAATAAAAATAAGACATTAACAAACACTATTTTCCCCGTTGTAGTTATCTTTTTAAATGAGCTGTGATTATTTCCAGCTTTAAAAGCTGCAGCATACACTTCTTGTAGGAATATGACAATATTTCATAATAATCGCGTAATGTCGAACTGATGGTGGTGAAAAGGTTTACAAAAAAGTGTTCACTTAAATGCTATGAAATGTTTGAGTTTGAAGTCGTTTTTAGAATCCACTACGGTCTGGGCTCACTCAGACTATCCATCAGTCCTTTTGATTTCTGCGTCCTGATGAAAGGTAAGACAGATGGAGAGATTATAAAAGATTAAAGATTATTACACAGAACTAGAACAAATGCAACTGTTTGCAGAACTGCTGGGAAGCATTGAGCAACTGTTGTAATCGGTGATTTTTTGACACTTCCTGGTGGACATTCTTGGCTCCTCCTACTGGTGGAGTCAGACGGGTCCTTTGCACACCTGAAGGAGATGTGGCATCAGACGAGTTGGTGTATTTAAGGCTGTGGTGGGAACCAGATCAGCGCTGGAGCATTGCTTACCTCGTGGTAAAGTCTTCGAGCCAGCTCAGTAATCTGCCTGTAGAATTAGAAATTTACTTACCTGTGTTTTTGTATTCGTCCTCTTAGTGAGTTCCTGTCTGCCTGACGTTCCAGTCTGGTTCCGGTTCCATCTGCAACAAACCAGCCTTGATTCCTCGTCGATGTCTTTTTGTCTTCCTCAACAACCGATGCAGAACCTCACCTGACTACTTAGTAAGCCTCCAATCAGTTTTCGTTAATCGCTCGTTTAAGATCCTTGTTTGGTCACTTACCGCTTCCCCTCCGTTTTTCAGATTCCACCTCCGTTCCGGTCATCCCGCTCCTCACTGTAAATAAATACACTTACCTGATATCTGAGTCCGGTAGTCTGTCTACCACCAAGCTGTTGTTTTTTCTTCGACATCAGAGAAACCTGACAGAAACACTTGTTTAACTAGGAAAAACGCAGGCATTTAGACAGTAAAGGTATATTTACTCTTCTGATGATATCTATACCGACTACTATGCAAACAGCTCCCAACTTGCCTGAAACAGCTCTTTTTATTTTCATCACTTATCTACATCAACATCAAACATATTTGCATGACTTCCTGTCTTGCCTCCAACCGTCATTGTCAGCCACAGCAGCCCCGCACCTCACGCTGCTCACCAGCTTGGTCAGACGATGGCGTGGGACGGTGGTGTCCCATTCCCCAACCAGCATTTGTTGTTAGTCAGCAGATGTGGTTGTGTCGGTCACTCTGGAACGAACAGCACACCTAAGCTGATCCCACAGGTGTTCAACGGGGTTGAGGTCACGACTGTAGGGAGGCCATTCTAACCTATCCACTCCCAAATTCTGGAGGCAGTTTCTTGATAACCCCCCCTGCTCTGTGGAGCAAGTGTTGCCATCTTGGAAGATAGCGTTTAGTCCCAGATTGTGAAGATATGGGATTGCCACTGGTTACTCACAGGTGCTGACAATCAGGCACCTGGTATCAAAAGTTCAAAACAAGAGTCAATAGCAAAATAAGGCGTTTGGCATTGGCAGATATTTTCATGAGCATAACCCACACACTCAACTCTGCTGCTCAAATGCATATTTCTAACAAATGTGGTTCCATTTAAGGGGAAATAAACTGGCTTTCCATTGTTATAAGATTAATTTCGAAGAAGCATTGTTACAACAAGGAAATAATCAACCAAAGTAATTTTCTTACTTTATGTGCTAAGTTTACTTGTCCAACTAGACCAAAGGATATTATGTCATTCATCATGTTGGTGATGCAAGCAAACAATTTGTTGCCAATTAAATTACAATACTGCTTATTGCTCTCATTTTATTTTGGAAAGGTGTAGGTGGGAGTGTCGAATGTTGGCTTTTTTAAAGGTATATGTCAGTTTTATTGAATTGGCATGTTGAAAGTCGAATCCTTGTACTGCCTACATTAGATTACAGTCGAAACTCCCCAAAGCTGCTTCTTCAATAGCATTTGATCAAAAACTGTCAATCACCTTGAAACAAAAACGGGAGGAAAGTCACAAATTATGAAAGTTCTTTTTTTTTTTTTTCAAAACTACCGTTGTTTAGGGTCTGTCTGGACTTATATTTGACCTGAACTGATTTGGCCTACGTTTCATTTTTGTTTTTAGCGTGACAAGTGAGTTTGACAAATTGGCAACGAGCCTCAGTAAATCTGGTGGAACTGCCATGTATGGAAGCAGTTTCCGATCAACAAGAAAACACACACGTTCAAAATTGTGCACCCAAGTTCCTGTTTTGAAACACCACTGAAGTTTGGTCATGTCTAACCAGTCCTTTCAAATATACAATTAAAAGGGCAAACCTATTATAATATTCATGCCCGTGATGAGCATCGGGTCAAGAAGTCATACATTTCTTTAGGATTCATTTACATATTCAAATCTACAACAAAACATCCTTTTGATGTGCCTTCTTTAAGCAGATCCTGTCATCTTAAAGAACAAAATGTGGACAAACAACAAGCATGTGTTTTGAAAGTGTGGTTGTGCTGCAAAAATAGGCTGGTGGTTTATGTCATAAAGAGATCAACTTTAAAGGCCAACATGTCCCAGCAGGTTTGTGTTGAGATGATCCATGTTTTTTTTTATCTCATTTGTGTGTGGTTTTAAGATTTTGACTGTTGAATGTAATTCCAATTCTTAAAATAACTTCAAGATAGTATTGCAGGACGGGACAAGTCAGTTCAACGTGGGCATGATGACTTGTCTCTTCAAATCATTGCAACTCAGCTGATGAGGGGTTCCCCTGCTGAAAAGATGAGGGGGGTTGATCTTGCTCACAGTGACGTAAATAAGAAGTTACAACTTGCAAAAGTACAAATAATTTCCATTTTCCAAAAGGCCAGCCAAGCGTTGGAGGCACTAAAGATGATGTGTAATAATCTGATGCTGTTTAGATCTGATACCTGACAAAAAATATAAAAATACCCTCTTTTACTTTCATCACTTACCTGCATCAACACTGAACACACTTAACACATCTGTGTAATGTCCAACAACATCCTTAACCTTATCCATCATTTCTGTCATATTAGGTGGTAACTTCCTGACCCACATGCAGAATCACTCTAGCAGATGAGTGGTAAAGTAAGAGTCGTCCCCCCCCCCCCCCCNCAGAAACAAAGACACAAACCACAAGAATTAAACTAAGACAAAGATAACTGAACAAAGACTCAAACAGAGAACATGAAGACAATAAACTGAGACACAAAACCCCACAGAAAACCCCAAACCCGACAGGGAACACGAGAACAGCAAACAGGTGACTTGAGACAGGAGACGAGTATTAAATTGGAAGGCACGGGAACCAGCAGAGCTCCCAGCAAAGATCCTCTCTGGAAACAGATCTCCCACTCACGAGCAGGAACAGACTCACAAACACAGAATCCCAACAATTTCCTCCTCGGAACGAGTTTGCTTAGTGGCCTTGGGTTTTCTGCAAAAGAGGAAATGAGGTTTTGCATTAAGGAGATTCTGTTCTTCATCTCATTGTCTCAACAAAAAATGAAAGATCTTCAGCTAAAAGATCTACTGTAACACACTTGTCCCTCATACAGCCATCATGTTGCTGTTAGCAAATGTTTGCTTCATTAAACATATGGGTCAGTTTTGTGGAATGAGCATGTTGTAAGAAGGGTCATTGTATGACCTCCACTAGAAGGTATTTAGATTTAGTTGAAAACTTGATGATTAATAGACAAAAATGGGAGGAAAGTCACAAACTATGAACGTTTTTTTTGTTTGTTTGTTTGTTTAGGGTCTGTCTGCACTCATATTTGACCTGCAACGATTTAATCGACAACGTTTCATTGTTTTTAGAGTGACAGAACGTAACGGGTGAGTTCTACAAACTGGCAATGAGCCAAAGTAAATTTGTTGGAACATCCAGCTTTCAGATCAACAAGAAAACAGACACAAATGATAAACTCGTGCACCCAGTTCCTGTTTTTCAAACACCACTGAAGTGGCATCATGTCTAATCAATCCTTTCAAATGAATAGTTAAAAGCTCAAACTTATTCGAACATTCACGTCCGTGATGAGCACATTTAAACTTCTGACCTCAACAATATCACGTCAAGAAGTCGTACATTTCTTAAGGAAATTTAATCAGATATGCATAAAAACTATAACTTGACTGGTAATAATTATAACTGCAGACATCTGAAGCAACACCTCCTGGAGCCAACGCTTCATGAAAGGAGCAGTTCATATTTGTGATGACATCTAAATCAGTCACCATTTATTTCTGGACATGCAGGCAAACATTAGAAATATAACAAATGGCTTTTCATGTTGGAAACTGGCATAAAACCTTTGAACAGAAACAACTGGACGTAATTAATGAGGTTATTTCCCTTTAGGAATCTTGGCTGTTCCTTCCAGAAAACAAGATAATAAATAACAAACAAGTGAACTGACACCTCATTACACACAGCTGACAGAAGTGATAATTCCTCCTATAAAAAACACTTTTGTTGATATCTAAAGTAAGATTTATGACAGATGAGTGAATAAAACATGAATCTTTTTTATTAATAATAATAAAAAAGTCTATTATTTCAGATAATGAGCTAAAATTTGATGTGGTAGTAGCTGAGAGTCCTTTAAGGAATGATGTTTTATCCAGAAAAGGTCCAGAAAAGAAGAAATTCTTGCAAACAGAAATTAAAAACACAGATAAGCACAAGTATTTTTTTCCTTTTAAGTTTTATTACAAATAAAGTAAATATTTTAATTCATACATACATAATGGAGAACCGGACAGAAACAGAAATGGGAATTAAAATGTTTTACACATTTTAGGATCATGAAGTAAAATTAAACATTTTATTAAGACAAGTTTATTGTCCCGGGTGGCAGTGATGGAAGGACAAGAAGGTGAGGACTGATATAAAAACAATAGCTGCAAGTTCAGGGCTAAGTCTTTTTTTTCCTTCCTGAGTAGTGTTTCTGTGTTGTTTTTATTACATTTTACTGACCCTGAACATGTCACATTTGCACATTTTCTTTCTGCTGCCACTGCAAAATCTGGACCAACAGTCTATTTCCTGGTTCTTTTCAATGAAACAAAATAAAATCAGGAATCATTAAAGTGTTTTTCTCTGGCAGTTTGGGTTATTTGCATGCATTTCTTGTCAGTACCAGACCTTTCAAATGTTATAAAAATATCTTGTAACAATCTGAATGAACAATATAAATACCATATATAAAAAAACACTTACTTACAGAAAAAAACTGGTAAAGCAAAAATATTCACAGTAACTTTGTGACATGCTTCATGAGGAAGAAGTGAAACTAATAATAAAATAAAAAAATAAAAGAATAAAATCACGAGTCATTCTGTACATGTAGCAAAACGTATATATAAAAATTACAGCTTTTACATTGTTAATAAATATACATTATTCACATTTCTCATCAGAGTTGGATATCAAATTAAATGCTCTTAAAGGGGTAGTTCAGACATTTTAAAGTGCAATTTTTATGAACAAATATTATCTTACATGTTTAGATAGCTGTTTAAATGACCTCATTTTAAAGAATCCTTTCACATTTTAAAATTGCACATACATCATTTTATTGTCAGATCAGTTTTGTGTATGAGTCATTAACAGGTCTTATATTCTGCACAAAGGTTTTCAGAGGCACAATGATTTTTATTAATGGAAACCCATGAACTTCTTTTGCTGGAGATAAAACAGCCCTGACCTGTCGGGCCTGCTTGACGTCCTGCCCGTGCCGACAGGATGTGCCTCAACGATGTGACGGTGATCCTTGGCATGTCCCTTTTGGGGAAATCACTGAGATGTGTTGTCCTTTATGTCATAGTGAGACCAACTTGAATGTCCAAAATGTCCCCTCAGGTTTGTTACTGTCTTGATGATCCATGCTTTTCACCTCACCTGTGTGGTTTTAATGTTTTGACTAAAAAGAGTTATTTCAATTCTTAAAATAACTCTTACTGAATATGGTATTGCAGGACGGGGCATGTCAGTTCACACTCCCGTGACCTTTGGGTCAAACTGACTCAAAGTTACAAGAGCTTCTCTACCTCTCTTCATCTCTGTCTCCTGGGGGCTTCAAGAAGCATCGGCATGATGAGGTGTCTGTGAACAACCCCCGGGTCAGACGAAACTGGGCTCATCTTCAAACCACGTCCCTAAAGCTGCTAAGAGGTTCTTCCTGATGAAAAGATAAGAAAGATGAGGGTTAATCCTACTGACAGTGACATAAAAAACAAGTTACAACTTAGAAAAATACAAATGATTTCAAGTTTCCAGAAGGGCAGCCAAATGTTGAACAACTCTTGTTTAACCAGAAAAACTCAGACAGGAGGCAATATAGAAACTGTATTTAATAATCTGACGCTGTTTAGATCCTAATCTGCCAAAAAAAACTCTCTTCTACTTTCATCACTGATCTGCATCAACATTTAACACATTTGTCTAATGTCCAACAACGTCCTTACCTCAGGAATCATTCTCTCCTCAGAAGGACTTTGCTCAGCGTTCCTGCATCTATTCAGCCATTCTCTGCAAAAGAAAAAATAAGAGCTCCTGTAACACACGTCCCTTTACTCATACAGCCATCATTAGACAAAAACGGGAGGAAAGAAGTCACAAACTATGAAACCTTTTAAAAACTACCTTTGTTTAGGGTCTGCCTCAACTCATATTTGACCTGATATTATTTGGTCGACAGCGTTTCATATTGTTTTTATCATGACAGGTGAGTTCTACAAATCCGAGTAAATCCAGGGGAGCTGCCATGATTTCTTTCATTTTGTGCTGCTGTGGAAAATTACAGGAATCAAAGTACACAGAGGCCTACTTTGTGGTGAAAGGAACCCGAATTACAAATATAATGTTGGGTTTTCTCCGACTTTTTTTAAAATTTGCTTTTAACACTTCATTCTTTTAACTCCTTCTAACTCTTGCATGTCTCAATATTTTTGAAAAGAACAGCAGTGCACAACATATATCTCAGTATAGTTTGTTGTTTACTTACATTATAACACCTTTTTTGGAAGCTTTGTTGTCTATCTAGTAACAAAATGTTTTAGTCATGAAAATAAATCTAAGCTCATCAATTTAAACATTTCAGTAATTGTGGTTATATTGACAAATGTATGTTTACAAGTAAAGATTTACTTATTCACTGTTTTAAATAAGAAAAGTGTTGGGACACTTCTTTCTGAATCCCATCTAACTCACTAAAACTCTGAATTTTTGAGGCAGCAGCTAAACTCTTAAATATGAAGCTAAAACAAATTTAATCTGGCAATACTTCAGTCCAAAAGGTTTCACCCTTTGTGCAGATCATAATGGTACATAAAGCAAAAAAAACAAAAAACTCTTTTACTTATACAGAAAGCTAATTCAGCAGATATTCATACCACTCTAAAGTAATAAATAAGCATGATATAAGCTGCTTTATTTGGCATTATACAAATACTCACTGTCTGAAATAAACAATCAGGCACAATCCGGCCAGCAGGATCAGTCCCATCAGCAGGGCCACTTTAGGCAGCGAGGACACTTTAAGCAGCGGGGGCTCTTCAGTGGGACTGGCTGTGGTGCCACCTATCTTGCGGCCTCCGGCTAATAAATAAATAATAATAAATAAAAAAAATCAGTAAAAAATAGAATAATAGAAATGATCATATGATTTGTCTTATTTTACAGTTTGATATCTATGACAGTATTTTCTATGTGTTAAATATTACATGTGATTCTAAAGTGGTGACAGCAATAAATCACAAAAGACTGCAGTTTAATACAAATACTTACAATGACATAGATTTGAGTGAATCACATCACATTTAATCTCTGAGCTGGAAATGGTCTCTGTCAGATTTATCTTGAGAGTGCTGGTAATGTTGAAGATGCCATCAATCAGAGTTGAGCTGTTGGATATTTGATACTTGGATGAATCTCTAAGTTGTTCTCCATCTAAAGTCCACTGTAAATCAGTTTGGTTGTCACAGGCTTTTACATCACAGATGAAAACTTTGACACCATCAGGTTGGGTGAAATTTTGCTGATGAGGTTTGGGTCCTGGTGAGAAAAAGAAACAAGTTAAAAACATTAAATATTCTGACAGATCTTTATAAAGAATAAGAAGACTGACTCACCATAAACCCACAAATTCACAGTATTTCTCTGGTATTTTGAATTGTCAAAACGACAGGTATATCTCCCACTGTCATCCTCTGTGACGTTCTTCAGAAGTATAGAGCAGTTACTGCTGTTATCATTGAAAAATGTTTCAACTCTGTCTGCGTAGTTGGGTGAGTTGTGCTTGTTGGAATAAACCAGCAGTGGAACACCTTCTTTCTCATTCTGCCACTTAAGTTCCTTACTCAAAACTCTGTCCTCACAGGAGCACGGCAGAAGGACATCTTCATTTAGGAGAGCTCTGACATCAACCTCTGAATCACCTACAACAGAAAAGAGGACATATGATCAGTTCAGTTCTCAGCCAAAATACACATCAAAACAGTCGATATTTCTAAAGACATAACTAAAATGTATTTGATGCTTTAAAAGTGTGAACTGAATTAAACCAACTGATGTATATTTTTTACTCTTTGAGTGAGAAATAAGAAGCAGGAGAAGAAACGACTCATCTCGTCACATCAGTAACACACCTCAGAGGTGCAGATATTATCTATAATTTAAACACCTACCGCGTCCTTCAGAGTAGTTTATGTTTTCTTTGTTCATGCTTTCACTCTGTTTCTATTCACAAACTGGTTGTAAGTCACTGTGTGATTCTAACAACGATGTAAGAGTGCCAATTAAACCCAATAAACCTAACCAGGTAATCTTTTAACCCTTAAAGCTATCCAGATATTTTTAAATCTCACGAAAAAAAAAAGATGTAAAAACAAAAACTAAAGTAGTTTTAACTCCACAAAGGTTGCAGGGTGAGTAAGTGAATTACCAGAGTAAAGATTTGATAATTAAACGTAAGTGTGAGCATGATTTTATAAATTATCATCAAATGAAAAGAGTCCTAATAAAACCGTCATCTGTGTGAGTTCTGGTGCTGAAGGTGAGACAGATGAACGAGATCATCGGTCGAAGACTTCATTGTAGTCGAAGCTTAGCAGTTTATTTATGTCTTTTATCGTCTCAGATCACTCTTGGTACGCCTCTGGACTCTTATGTTCATGTTCTGTTAGTGCCAAAATGTGCGTTTCCATTTCTAGGACATATTTAAATCGTACGAAATGAATCAAATATAAGCTTTTAGCTGCGTTCTTCTGCGCAGGCTTGAAAACACTTAACTACGCCTTTCATTTTTCAGCCGCTCCTCGGCGGAAACGCATTCCTGTTTGCATTCCTTTCCAGGTTTAACGAGGTAGAAATGAAAGCAGGCGTTAGTAAACTGACAGGTACTTCCCCTGAATGTTGCCTCATCCCTGCAGACGATCCGTCAAGTAAAAGCTTTGCTTCAATGAGTCACGCACAAAGATTTACAGAAAATATGTACCTGTTTATATTAAAGATTATACAGCTGCAATATCTTATTCATTGCTTTCTAAACAGAAGCATAAATAGCAGCAAGAAAGAAATTTTCACTTAAATGCATGAAACTTTAAAAACTCTTTAACGTCCTCTTTATAAGACAAGATCACATTTCGTTGGATCAGTGTAGCTGATATCGGTGCAGGTAATTATACCAGGAAAGATTCTAAAAGGGTAACAAAAACCAAATACACACACGCATATGCTACTTATTCGTGTAACTATGTCTCCAGAATAACATATAGATTAAAAGAAAACTATAAATTGATTATGCAATATTATTTACAATGTAATACTAAACTGGTTAAGCAGACCTAAAGCTTCCAGCGCCAACTTGTCCACTTTTCTCATTTCTTTTAAACGCACGGCGCCCCTCGGCCATGACAGGAAACAAAAACTTGGCCGAAAATAATTAGAAATCAGCCAAAAGGTTCAGACAATCTCCAAAGAGCTCCAGAAAGTCCTTCTGATCAGATCACAAACAAGTCCGACTCCGTAAACACAAAAGAAGTGTAAGGACTTCAGCCTTTGCTGTCAGAGAATAACAGGATCGCAAAACGTTCTTGGCAGCATGGCACAAAATGCTGCTAAAATGTGACAAAGGCTAAAGTGCATTTCATGAATCATCACTTGTGTTTTGAAATAAGAAAAACCCAAACTCTGAATACGATTACAAACTGATCCAAGTCCCTGCATTTGCATTTGGACATTATTATTTGCAGCTACGCAGCCTGTAAGGTTAGGCGCCTAATAACAAAAAAAATCCTAAATGAGAGGAGGATGTATTGATTGTGATGATGCCTTTTGTAATAAAAAGACTCACCTGAGACCACTGCAATAACCAGGAGACCCAGGAAAGCCCTCATGTTATCTTCTGAGCTGGGGAGAAGCTGCTGCTGCTGTGAGTCCTGATGAGCACAGACACAAATCCACATCTGCCTTATATCTGAGGAGGAAGTGAAAGTAAAAGAAAAGTGAATTTCTAATAAGAAATCTCGTTATATCCAATCAGATGGTGTGTGTGTGTGGGTGTGTGTGGGCGTTTACACACATGCTTGCCAGCAACCCCACTCCCTCTGCCCCCCCCCCCCCTCTCTCTCTCTC
>NC_051435.1:14984335-14996700 GCF_001649575.2 Kryptolebias marmoratus | reverse complement strand
TTTTCTTTTTCTTTTTTTTTTTTGTTACACATATATATTTATATATTAATTTTGTCGACGCGTTTAAATCGCCTCTCGTGGAGCGTTTGTTCGTCCCTCGTCGCCGGACCGGACAGAAAAAAACAAACAAACAAACAAGCAGAGATAACGGCGGAGGTCGGCTTCGGGAGGTCGGTATGGAGGAGTCCGCGGCGTTTCTGCTCCTGCTGCTGGCGACCTTGACGCTTTCCTCCGAGGTGAGTACGGGGGAAACCGCAGTCTGTGGCCGGGTGTGTGGGCGACTCAGACCCCGGCTGGAGCGGGAAGGGGGGGCGGCTGAATCCGAACCAGAACCTGTTATTACAACCGGACAAACACGGATTTTATGTCGGATAAGACTGTATAATATTATCACATTGATAAGTGGGACGTGTCCACAGCCCCTCGCTCTGACACCCGTTTTTCCTAAGCATTTATCTTTTCCCTTACGAGACAGTTTATTTATTATAATATAAACATTTTGTACTGCGTAGAGATTAAACAAGTAAACAGGACTGTCGGCGGCGAGAGGCCTCCCGTTTGATGTCGGTGATTGACAGCTCGGCGCCGCTGCCATGTTGGATGTTTTTGTTCGCCTTCATATCCACTCCTATCCTGTTCACTGCTTTCCCATAATGACATTTTATTTTAAATTAAATGCGCATTTTTTTCGCTAAACTTCACCAGCTGTGCGGTCAGGGTGGCTCACCGTTCGCTAGCAGCTTCTAGAAAATGCTATATGACGGACTAAAGGGCTAGCTCGGTCCGTTTGACAGTCTTAAGGGCAGCTTCAGCTTTTAATCAAGAAGCACCCAGTTGTGATTTAGTGAGTTTTTTTTTATTTTTTTTAGCATTGGTAATGTGTTGTGTCTGTGAGTCCCAACCGCCTTGCTGCGGGCTGGTGAAACCGCTGAGGAGGATGGAGAAAGGGAAGGATGGAGCCCCGAGATTAGCTTCGGAAAAAAAAGCAAGATGGCGCCCGGAGCTCGGCTGCTGCTGCTGCTGCTGGGATGGACCAGAGATGCTGTCCAGGACAGACTGAACCGAGGCGGCATTCCCAGCGTTACATCCCAGTTTCCAGCCTGTTTTCAGAGCATACTCCCAATGCAGTACAATGCAAAAGTACATATGTTGAATATAAGCTTAGCATGCCAACACACAGGTTCCTCCATGTTGTGCTGCAGTGAAAAGTCTGCAGATGCATTCCCAGGAATCATGTTTGAGTCCAAAAATATTCCCACTCTTTGAGCTTTACTGATTAAATTCATGTGCACATTTATGTGTTAGCTTATAACATGAATCCTATTGGCTCTATAGTGTAATACTAAATGATATAAGGTCTGTGTGTAACATAATAGGTGCAGTTTTTGTGAAATGTGAAGTATGAATTGTTTTAATACTATGTCTGAACATATATTGTTTATATACGTCTTACCTAATACTGTTAAGGTAAGACTCAGTCAGCCAGCAACTAGTTACCTGCTAAATTACTTTAAAATCTCGCTGGATTTAAACAGTTTACTTCTCACGAAGTTTACAAGATTCTTCCTATTTGTTTTAATCAGACCAGATTGACTGTTTGAGAGAAAGCGATTTGACTTTCTGTCAGACAGCTTCTTAAGAAAACGGCAGGCGTATGTGCCAACTCTCGCCTGTGATATGATACTCCTGAACAGTCAAGCAAGTTTGCTTGGTGCAAAAACTGGTCAGGTGGGTTTTACGGTTCGTTGTGGCCTAATCCTTAAGGCAGGAGGAATTTGTTGCCAGTAAGTGGCTGGATTCACGTGGACACTGTGGCTTAAATGTGGCTTTAAAAAGATTGCTACTTGAGATCCGTGTTTATATTTGGACCGACGGATTTGTGTGGAATAACACAGCGGTTTTCCGGTTCAAGGGCGGACGTTGCTTCTTCACCTGAACAAAGGTTCGAGGGGGGTTTCAGTTCAAGCACTTCTGACAGCGAACAGAGTAAGATGAATTGGCTGCCTGACGTCGTACACATGAAAACATGAATTGACATATGAATAACAGAGGGATAGCATTATGTATCGGGCCAATCAGGTAAGAGGAAAGAAACCAGTGTTCCTCATGAGGAGGCTAAAGTTACCCAGACAAACATCGTCAGACTAGATCATCTCCTTTAAAGATTGGAAAAAAAGAAGGCTGGGGTTATCAGATTACAGCGGCAGTCTTTGTTCGTATCTGCCCAGAAAACAAGATCTTTTTAAAGGATAACTCAAACGAAAGCTTCTTATTGGGTAGGTAGTAAAAGACAGTTCATTCACACTCTCAGAGCGTATTTACCTCCCTGTTGTCGTAACTCATATTTCTGGTGCATAAGAAAAGCAAAGTATGCTACTATTATTTTTTCCTGGCTAAAGCTTCAAGAGGAGATCGCTTTCATTTCATTATGTAACACCTTGTATTTGCCATCATGTACGGTCATTTAAGGAGGCCTTCCTTGTTATTGTTTGCTTTAGACAAATAATCTGTGGTACGCTGAACTGATAGGCTACGCAAGGAGGTGTAATACAATATATTGAGGGCGGACGTCGCTTCTTCACCTGAACGAAGGTTCGGGGGGGTTTCAGTTCAAGCACTTCTGACAGCGAACGATCTTGACTGAACCGAGGCTTTTTAGTTCGCTTTACTCGATAAGTCTCCTTTTCTGTTCCAGGTGCCCGTGGATGACTCCGTGGGTTTGCTAACTGAGCCCCAGGTGGCCATGTTCTGCGGGAAGCTCAACATGCACATCAATGTCCAAACTGGGAAATGGGAGACCGACCCCTCGGGCACCAAGAGCTGCATTGGCACCAAGGAGGGCATCCTGCAGTACTGCCAGGAGGTATGACAGCAGAGGGAGACAGAAAAAAGAAAATACAGACAAAGCGGTGAAATCTCACTTTTTTTTGTTTGTTTTAATCAGGTGTACCCAGAGCTGCAGATCACAAATGTAGTTGAGGCCAACCAGCCCACCAGCATTCCAAATTGGTGCAAGAGGGGCCACAAGCAGTGCCGCAGCCACACGCACATCGTGGTGCCGTACCGCTGTCTGGGTAGGCCGTTGTCACGTTATCAGTGCGTTTAAATGAGTGTGGATTTGTTAAGTTTGAAGGTTAAATTTACGCCTGCGCTTGCAGTTGGGGAGTTTGTGAGCGACGCCCTGCTCGTTCCCGACAAGTGCAAGTTCCTGCACCAGGAGAGGATGGATCAGTGTGAGAGCCACCTGCACTGGCACACCGTGGCCAAGGAGGTGAGGGCGAACGCCGAACGACAACTCCTCGTCAGCCGTGCGCTGCCTGCTGCCACCTCAGTTTTACTGTATCCCTTAATGACTTTCATGCCTCCGTTTGTCTTTCCTGATTGCTCTCGTTAAATGACTCAAAACTCATTATGTATTTTTCGCTCTGCTCATTATATTTCCTGTAAACTGCCTCTGGCGTTTTCTTCTTTTATGTGCTCCTTTTATTCCTGCTTTTTTTCACTGCCGTCATTTCACAAGGGCAGTTTCCTGTCGTATGCTGATTCATTTGACTGATGCAGGCATGAAAAAAATAATGCATCAGACTTTAAGCTTCACCACAACGACCAGTCGCAGTGATTAAATGCTTTCGGAAGCTGTTTATATGCAAATCACTGATGGGATGATCAATGATTCTTTCCCCGTTTTATTTTGAAATTAGTCTTGTGGAGATCGCTCCATGAATCTCCACGACTACGGGATGCTGTTGCCATGCGGCATCGACCGTTTCCGAGGGGTGGAGTTTGTGTGCTGTCCTGCGGAGGCGGAGCGCGTGTCAGACAGCGCCGAACAGGAAGGGGAGGAGTCTGACGTCTGGTGGGGCGGAGCTGACGCTGAATACGCCGACAACAGGTATCGGCTGTGGCACATGGTTATCTCCGACCACACACACACACACACACACACACACACACACACACCTGTGGGCGCAAAGACTTGAAGTGGCCACTCTTGGGTTTGCAGCATGACCCGCCCAGCGGACACGGAACCAGCCATCACCGAGGACGATGAAGACGAGGACGAAGAGGAGGAGGCCTTCGAGAGGGACGAGAACGGAGACGGCGATGAGGATGATGAGGAGGAGGAGGACGACGTAATCGACGAGCGGGACAGCGACGAGCGAAACGCGAACATCGCCATGACGACGACCACCACCACCACCACTGAATCGGTGGAGGAAGTCGTGCGAGGTAAAAACACGCCCATTTCCCCGTCCGTGTCTGGCTTTTAAGTCTCCAGTCAACTTCAGCGCCTCACTTTGACAATTAATTCAAATCTACTTGTTGTGCACGCAACCTCAGCGGTGTGTTGGGCTCGGGCGGAGTCGGGCCCGTGCCACGCCATGTTGCAGCGTTGGTACTTCGTGCCTGAGAAGGGCCGCTGCGCTCCCTTCTTATTCGGGGGCTGTGAGGGCAACAGGAATAACTTTGAGTCGGAGGAGTACTGCCTTGCTGTCTGTAGCAGCTCGTGTAAGTCCCTGGACCGGAGCCGCACCCTGACGTGTCCATCTAACCAGCCTGATTCCTGTCCTCGGGCTCCTGCTGAATGTTTATCGTCTCGTTACTTCCTGTCTCTCTTGTCTCTTGAAGATTGCCTCCTAACCACTCAGAGCCCTGAGAACTGCATTCAGCTGTGCACGTTCTAGTCTTCAAAAAATCCTCCATCTCGTTCAAACAGGACATTCGTGTTTTTAATACTTTCAAATGGAGGAGACGTATGAAGTAGTGCCTTCACTTTCTCTTTCACAATTACTTTCTGGACGTCTTGGTCCATCATGCTTTCAAAGGCTGGAGCATCTGGATTCAAATCGCTTTCATACTCTGCAAACATTCAGTCAATGATTTTTTTTTATACGACAAATGGTGTGACAGAAAGCAAACAAAATGTCTTTCGGTTTGTCGATACAATGCAAAGTATCAGTTTCAAAGCTTTTCTTTTTTTTTTTTTATGTATTAGTCATTAAAGGAAGAGCATTTGTGTAATGCTTTTTTAATTTTATTGTCAGGAGAAGAAAAGATCCAAACAACCTCTAATCTGTTTGCAGAAGATGAGACTGATTTCGGTTTTATTTTGCTTCAGGGTGAACTAATTAATACCTAGAAGCGGCGTCACGGTCGGCCAACAGACATGAGAGTAGTGGCAATTATATCTCATCCAGCCTGAGGTAGTAAAATTAAAATGTATCTCTCTATTTTTATCTTTTTTTCCAAAATGATCGTCACACGAGTGTCGATTGTGGACTATTTTCAGCCGTTGATTAGAGAGTGTTTGAGCCAAGCAGAATTATAAATAATCTGTTGTCATAAAGTAAAATGCAGCATCTGTGTTCACTGTAATAATAACTCATCAAACAGTGCAGCAGTAAACTGCAGAGTGTAAAATTTAATATGCCAGCAATCTTATTTTTAACGTTTTCTGAGGCGCATCAGTCAGGTCCCTCAAGGAAACCTGTCATGACAGATTCACAGACGGTAGTTTATCTCAAATCACTGCCCCGTCTCTAAGCAGAAATACTAACCGATGCTTCTTGCAGCATGAAGACGGAGCAGCAGGAGCTGCGACCTCCGTGTGTGAGCATGCGTTTCCTGTTCATGTGCGTCTGCATGCTTTGCTCTGTGCTCCGCAGGGCTCACTGTCTGCCGCTGCAGATCTTTGCCTATCAGTGCGTTAAACACGCCTGAACCGCCCCGGTGTGTTCAAGCGAAGCGGCGGGGGAACTCTTTTAAAGCGCTGACGGGTTGGTCCGCTCGTTCCCACCCGGAGACCTCCTCAGCAGCGCGGTCTGCACTGATCCTGACTCAGCACGGTCCCACAGTAAACAACGAGCACAGATGGACGCATGGCTTGCTTATTTTGGAAAACTTTTCACCGTTTGTCCTCTGATAACCTGTGTGCCTTTTTATGTGTACATTTAAAAACCCTTTTCCTTTTATGTCTAACCTGTTTTATGTGATTAACCCACTGGTTTATCACAGAGCTCTGAGGAATGCCTTGTCTTTAACTCGGACACGTTTTACTGTTTTTCTTGCATTGATTTTGTTTACTTTTTTCGTGCCTCCTTTCAACTTGTCACGCTGTGTGGCCTTTCCGGTTCAGGACATTCTGCTCTGTGTTTTGTAAACCCCCTAGTGCCCACCGTAGCCCCCAGCCCTCCAGATGCCGTGGACCAGTACCTCGAATCTCCAGGAGACGACAACGAACACACAGATTTCCGGAGGGCCAAAGAAAGCCTCGAGGCCAAACATCGCGAAAAGATGTCCCAGGCACGTGTCCGCTAGAATGTTCTCTTTTTCAGAAAGTAAATTTATCGTGATTAGAGCCTCATTAGGCTGTATAAAATGATTTTTTTTATTAATATAACTGTGTTAATGTGCAGGTGATGAGGGAGTGGGAAGAGGCGGAGAGACAATCCAAGAATCTTCCTCGTGCTGACAAAAAAGCCGTCATCCAGGTATAGATCACCAACTTTCTGCTGCAAATAAATGATCAGCATCATTTAACAGCTTTGTAAGTGTGTCCTAACCCTTCAGTAAGATTATATTGGCAGTGCATTTAGAGAAAAGTAAAGAAAATCGAGTCCCGCGGTTCTTCTCTCAAGCTGTTTTTCGTTTTAAACGTGTATTTTCTGGTATCGGTCTCAACTCAGCACTTCCAGGAGAAGGTGGAGGCTCTGGAGCAGGAGGCGGCAGAGGAGCGACAGCAGCTGGTGGAGACTCACATGGCCCGGGTGGAGGCTCTACTCAACAGCCGCCGACGCCTGGCTCTGGAGAATTACCTCAGCGCTCTGCAGGCCAGCCCCCCACGGGTACGAAACGCACCCTTATGGCCGAAGGAAGAGTTTGGCGGTGGGAGAGGTGCGAGTACTGTTTTAACGTTTACGCCTCCGTCAGCCCCGACAGGTGCTGAGCCTGCTGAAGAAGTACGTCCGCGCAGAGCAGAAGGACCGGCAGCACACGCTGAAACACTACGAGCACGTTCGCACAGTCGACCCTAAAAAGGCCGCGCAGATCCGACCCCAGGTGCTGCCAGAAGGCTTTCACTTTCACTTCTTATAAATGGTTTACTGAGAGTAGAAGTTAACACCTAACATTCTTCATTCGCCTCAAGGTTCTGACCCACCTTCGCGTGATCGATGAGAGGATGAATCAGTCACTAGGTCTGCTCTACAAGGTGCCGAGCGTGGCTACGGAGATCCAGAAACAAGTCGGTAAGTTTTCATGACGAGCACAGATGGGAGGCTAGTCGGGGTCAGTAATCAGTGTCTTACCTGCAGCAGAAAGTGATCAGCTGTGTCTACAGCCTTCAGAACTTTTTTTTTTAAATTTATCTTAATCTGAAAAACAAGTGATGGAAATGTGTCTTATTGCATCAGCTTTAACGTCTAAACGTCAAGCAGGTTAATCACAAAATTACAATACAGTCTGTTTGAGGATCAAGAGGTTGGTTTCATGGAAAAACACAAACAAGCTCGACTTGATTCCTGACTGAGTTGGTTGACGACAGGAGACATCAGAAAGGCCGCAATGACATGTAGCAATATGTTGTCCTGCAGGGGAAATGGTGCTAAAGGCAACAGTTAGCTAATAACGAACGTTGTTGAATTGTTGAATGCATCATTAAAACTGTGGCCTGATTACATGAGTAGCTCTTAATGATTCATTCAGTTGCACAGGGGACAGTCTGGCAAAGAAGCCTTTCAGTCAGCTGGCAGAAAAAGACGTGGAGGACAAAGTTACAGGGGGCTGGTGACTCACGGTACAGACAGCAGCGGCGCAGCGTCAGAAAGAAAATACGTGGGAGAGTTTTAGTTCGGAGATATCCTCTGTCGTGTTGGAATCAGATATAAACCTTGTGAAGAAGTTTTGCAGCACGTCTGAAGTTCACCTGTGACTGACGTGTGAATAAAACCAACTTCTCCAGCTCAGGCTGCCGTCAGTAAGCAGGAGTTTTTGGGAGGATGTAGGACGTTTTCTGCCTCTCCTCTCGCCTCCCGTTCATCGCTCTCACTTTCTTCCCTTTCCTCTGTAGCAATTATAGTGCAGCGGGTGCAATCCGAGCTGTCTCAGCAAGTCTCCTCCCTGCAGAGCGACGGGCGGGTGAGTCGAGCTGCAACCCACACACACACACACACACACATTCCTGCGGCGTGTATAAATACCTCCGAATGAAATGAGACTTTAAGCAAAGTCACGACGCAAACACAGCAGTTTAGACGCTGACGTGGTCGGAAGGAGTTGCAGTGAGAAACAAAAAAAGACACAAACCAATTAATGTTACAAAATATTAATAACAGCAGCTTAAACCCAAAAGGCTGCAGACATAAACACACTGTTTTATTGTAGAGTTTGGTCTTATGATGTCAGTGTTTCCTGGTTTCAAAGGTGAACACCTGAGTAAAGCTGCTCTGTGTTCGCAGGTGGACGGCAGGGTGAGTTACGGGAACGACGCTCTGATGCCCGATCAGACCTACAGCTCTGCTCCTTTGGATTCCGGTCTGGACGGGCTGGGCTTCATTCACCCAGAGAGCTTCAACCAGCCGAACACAGAGAACCACAGTAGAGTGCACACGCTTCAATACAGACACGTGTTCCTGGAGTTGATCTGTCCTGTTAACTGTGAACCCTGCTGGACTGATGCTAATTCTGAGTTTTTTTTATTCCGTTTTGCTGCAGTTGAACCCGTCGATGCTCGTCCTAATCCAGACAGGGGGCTCCCAACACGTCCCGGTATGTATCTGGGTTACAAATCTGATCTCATTGGCGCCTCAAAAACATCATAGTTTTCAATTTCGCTGTATTTTGAGTGATTCGAATAATAGCTTAGATATAATACTGTAACTGTAGGCGTGTTTGGCAGTGCTCGCTGTAGGGACCTCTCCACTAAGTCCTCATTTAAAATCGCTCGACAGCTGTTGGGTGAATTGGTGCTTTATATTGAACGAACGATCATAAATCTGCAGGTCCTTCATCTGCCACTACCACCCAGATTCAGGGAATTGTCCGACTGCGGATGCGTCTCTTCTGTTTTATTTTTGCCACAAATGTTACAGAAAATTAAACTTCCTCTGCCTTCAGAGTCTCTGCTTTTCTCTTTCTTTAAATAAAGAAAAGCCAGAATGTTGATCATTCTTAATCATAACTGTATCTGCAGTCCTAACTGTTAGTTTAATGGGCCTACATGCTTATATTAGACTCTGTGTTGCGTACACCTGGAGTTCCCAAACCTTTCAGCTCCTGACCTGACATAAAAGCAAGTTTTCTGTTTTCCAAAGACAAAAAGGCTTCTTAAACATCATTGAAGTCTCCCTTAATAGAGCTATTGAGACTTCTAAAAAAAAAAAAGTTAAAAATGTCGTTTATCACACACCATATTCATGTAAAAATATGTCGTCCTAGTATGTTTATGAAACGTAGGGATTTTTTAGCTCAGACGCAGACGTCACGTTTCACCGCTTTGTTTAATTGTTTGTTTGCTGTCAGTTTCTGCCCTGAAGCCAGAGGTTCGGATGGAGACCGAAGAGCGGCAGAGCGCCGGATATGAAGTTCACCACCAGAAACTGGTACGGCTTTCAGCACAGGAAGTTCTCCCCGTCCTCTGAACTAACTCAGTAAAAGTTTGTTTCTAATAATGTACTAACTTCTTTCGAGGATTATTAATATTTTTTCTATTTGCTTTAATGAAACCGGTTCAGATTTAGCGGTCGTTTCATTATTCAGTCCTCCTGTGCCGTGTGCACATTGAATTTCTTAAGGGTTTTTAAAAAAAATATTATTAATTATAGGTCTTTTTTGCTGAGGACGTTGGCTCCAACAAGGGAGCCATTATCGGGCTAATGGTTGGAGGAGTCGTCATAGCAACCGTCATCGTGATCACTTTGGTGATGCTGAGGAAGAAGCAGTACACTTCCATCCATCACGGCGTGATCGAGGTAAGAGGCTGAAGCGGCAGCGTCTCTTTCTTTTTCTTTTTTTTTTTTAACGCGTTGTCGTTTCACCAATTCTCCTCCTGCGGCTGAAGGTGGACGCGGCCGTGACGCCAGAGGAGCGCCACCTGGCCAAGATGCAGCAGAACGGCTACGAGAACCCAACCTATAAATTCTTCGAGCAGATGCAGAACTAAAGGACTGTTCCCCCCTCCCCAACTTCCCCCTCGCCGCCCTCTTTACTCCCCCTTCACACCTTTTCAGTTTCTCGCCTCGTTCACGGAGACGTAGGGGATGAGTTTCATCCTTCATGGTAAAGAAAACATCGATCTTTGCATGTGTCAGTCAGATGTTTGGGCCAAAGGAAACTGGCATGAAACAAATCCTTTTTACCCCTTTTGGTTTGTTTTTTGTTTTGGGGGTCTTTGCTTGATTGTACAGAACTAAAAGTTTCCCATCAACCGGTTAGACAAGGGTGCCCTTATTTACCTGCACGTTATCGGCCAATCACAAGCGTTTGTACTGGAAGGACCCTTTTGTTTATACCAAACACACACACACACACACACACACTCATGTGCTCCCAGCTGACCGGGGTGTGGGGGGGTTCTCAGAGCTCCACGCTGCACGAATGAAGGGTTTCGAGTATGTTTTACAGAAAAGGAGAAAAAAAAAGGAAAAAAAAAGATATATATATTATACTCAATCAAAATATATCAAAGCTGAAAATATTTAATGTTATTGTTTTTTTAATGTGTAATATATTCAGAGAGATTAGCTGTAAGTAAATGTAGTGCATGGCATTCTTGATGACTGATTAAAGTATACTGTATGTGGAGGTCCTCAGGATGGGGGGGGTCCTCGCCTCACCGCTAGATATTTTAGCAGGATTGTATATTTCTTTGTGTCTTCTTTGTGATCTTGTGATATGAAGAAGGAAAAGAAAAAAAAAGAAGTATTCAGAATCTGTTCTGCTTTGTCGTTGCACAGATTTGGCTTTAATCGACTCTTTCCGCTCACCTTCACGCTTCACCGCTTGTGTTAGCTGCATGGGCTCAAGCGCTCGCTCTGCCCACGTGACGTGTGGCGCCTGCTAGAATCCGAAAGGAAGATGATCGTGTTGCCGTTTGCGTTCTATGCACTACGCCGTTTTTTGACGTCTCGATTGCCACCACCAAATACCGCCGTTGTTTTGATGCCGACTGTCTCTGCACTTTGCGCTTTTTTTTTTATTTCGACGATCAAGCTTTAGAGATTTTTTTTTTTTTATTATTATTATTATTATTAGGAAAGCATATCATTCCCGATTTAACGCTCTGCTGTCTTTGATTGTAAATATTTGGATAATGGAGGTCTGTCGTTTCCACTCGCTCTGCTTCCTGCGCCCAGAACCCCCTTCCGGTTCTCGCGTTTATCCTTTCAGTTTTATCTCAACAACACAGGAGTCGAACTACTGGGCCTCCAAATAGATTCGGTCTCCGCCTACATTCCTTCACTGAACGTTCCACTTTCTATTTTTCTACATTTGCTGTATAAACGTGTACAGTGCTTCTGCTTATCCTGTGCTTAATGTTTCTTTGCCTGCATATTTGTCGTCTAGTCTATATTAGTGTTCAAGAGGCAACAGATGACCCTGTCTGACACCTGTAGACACGTTCAGCTCTCTATTAAATAGTTAAACATGAATGTGATATGCATATTCTGCATTATTATCGAAATACAACACACATCACCTCAATAAGTGTACAGACACCAACTGAAGCTCTTAATCAGGCGAATGTTTAAAATGTTCGTTTTTTTCTTTTCCCCTCTCTGTGTAGTTTATTGAGACATTTGCTTAGAGTAAGAAAAGCTTTCTACACTCAACATACCATAAATAAATAAATAAAGTTTGAATGTACATATTGATGTCTGCCTGTCGTTCTTTTGTTCAGGGGAAGCTTGAAAACATTTAGGCTTCACACAAAGCGGTTAGGAAAATGCTTGTCACTTTATTTCCCCCTAGTGGACAAAAAAAGGTCCAGCAATTTAGGAAATGTACACTAAATAAAAATACAAAACGGGTCCTTATTTTTTTTTTTTTTATAAATGGAAAATATGAAAATACACTTGCCCATGTGGCTATCAAAAACATGAAGTATCGGTATTTACAATGGAAAAGATCCTGATCTACAGACGACACCAAGCTCTTAGCTGAGTTTTCAGTCACGGTGGAGGATTCAGTCAGAGACAACCCGTCCTGGTGAAGACGCTCTCTCCCCGCGCTCCTGCTGCGTACAGGTAAAGAAAGTTGAAACCTTTTCTGCATCAAACTGTGAAGATGACGACAAAAAGTTTAATCCACGCCGACCAGGGATGGCTGCTGATTTCCAGTCACCGTGGGACGGCAGCTGAGGAGCGGGA
>NC_051435.1:14950624-14984278 GCF_001649575.2 Kryptolebias marmoratus | reverse complement strand
GTGGGGGTGGCCTCCTTCAGCTGTCCTTGTCGAGCGCCGTGGTAGCCAGGGTCACCGTGGTGATGGGCTGCCCGATGCCGTGGTGCATCTGCATGCGAGCCATCTTCTTCTGCTCGCACTCGGACACCAGGCTGTTGAGCTCAGCTGCGCTGTAGCCAATCAGAGTCCTCAGGTCGCACACAAACTTGTAGACGAAGCGCTTGCCCTGCACCTTGCTGATCATGTCACCATCATAGTAATACCTAAAATATATATTTAAAAAAAAAAAAAAAAGTATTATTGCCACATTCTCAGTAATGAAATGAACATGAATAATCTGAACTCAAACTTAAACTGGGCTTTAGACTTTTTAAAATAAAACTTTCAGTCCTAGTTTGAATGGAAAACTAGCACTTCCTGAAGTAATAAAATAATAATCATTCTGATCCAGTAATGTAAACAAACCAAAAATGTAAACAAACTGTGTTGCTGCTAATGCTAACATGAGCTACATTATGAACAACGCAGCTGAAGATGTTTCCACATGAAACCAGGGTTCAGTTTCCTCAAAGCAAACACCAATAAAATGAGCTGAAACACCTAATTTCTTTCACCTACTTTCTTAACTCAACCAGGGCTCGCGGTCATCCCTAAACTAAGGGACTAACTTAGGGTTTATGACATTGAGCCACTGGAGTCCCAGATTTTTAAAAAACTAAGAAATAAAGATGAAGAAACAAACCTCAGGGCTCGGCTGAGCTTCTCGTAGTTCATCGTCGGCTTGTTCTTACGCTGGCCCCATTTCTGAGCCACGAGCTCCGGCTGGTTCAGTTTGAACTCTCCCTCCTCGCCGACCCAGGAGATGCAGTCTCGGGCGTCTTTGTCCGTCAGGAGCTCCAGCAGGAACTGCCATAACTGGATCTGACCGTTGTTACCTGCCACCACACAAACAGGGCGTAACCGTCGGGGCTGCTTTAACGGCGCGTCCGCAGCGAGCAGCTCAGAGTGGTGTGTGCGCTACCTGTGCGGTTTCCGGGCGAGCTGCGCTCTTCCCCTGATATCCGGGGCGCCCTGGGGCCGCGGTTCTGTTTCAGCACCTTTATAGCTGTAGGCGAGCTCACTTGAGCTGGAATGATCTGCACGGCTGGGGAGATAGACAAAACAAGTCACACGTATGCAGGTTTCCAGTGATCAGATCAAAACAGCAGCAGTTTGGAGCTCTCTTTATAGACATATGGGAACCTCCCTGCTGTGAATAAAATTATTAAATCCACAAAGAAAAGCTGTTTTAGACTCTGTAGTGTTAACTGTGTAGTATCCTGATAATGTGAATGACTCACAACAAACCAAATCCAGTTTGTAGCTGAGGGTTGTTAAAACATTAACAGAATAACACCTACGTTGATCAATAGTGACGGTGGCGTCCCCTCCAGACTGATCCTGGCTGGCCAACACATCTGAGAAGCAACACAAAGAATAAATATTACACTCTGACAGTATTCCTCGTTTCTTTGCCGACTGCTGCTGACTCACATTTGCGCAGGAGCTCCAGGTGGCTCCACAGGATCTCTCCGTTGGGCACCTTCTGAAGAAACTCCTCCTGGTTGAAGCTGCAGAGGTCTCGGCCCGGGATGTGAATGCTGCCGATTTCCATCTCCTCGATGTTGAACTCCTTCATGACCCACACGGCCCAGTGGATCACCTGATCAGCCGACCAGAGCATGGGGTCTGGAAGACAGGAGGAGAAGCGACAGTGATCAGCCGCCCCGCCTGCCCACATCCACATTGCTGATGCGTGTAATGAGTGTTCCTCACCGTACGGTATGCCGAGTCGGACTTGCTCTTTGCGGTAACCTTCTAACGCCGCAGCCCAACGCGTGACCTGCTCCGAGGTCTCATCGGATAGGGCAGACCGCTCCACCGCAATGAGCTGGCCCTCCTCCACCAAGGCGCCGTCTTCTCCAGCAGCATCCGGGTCGATCACCACTTCCACCGTTTCCACTGGCTTCACTATTTCCAAAATGTTCAGTTTCTCCTCTCCTGAGCACAAACAAACACACACACACACACACACACACACACACACACACATTTCAGCTTAAACAGAAAACAAGGATAAACTTTTTGTAGTTCAGGTAAAGCCATACCTGGTTTGGTTATAATCTGCAGGCTGAGCTGGACTGTGCCGTCTGTTTTTACTCCCTGATCAAAGAGGCTGTGATCCGGATGGAGCTGAACAGAAAAATATGGCGTACGGTCAGTTTCTCGCCCGGCTAATAACTTGCCAGGACTCCTTTTCTTTTAATTCTCACCTGAATATCTTGTAAGCAGATGTCGTAGGCGTCCAGCGAGATTTGGATGCGAGGCTCCAGAAGCTTCTTCAAATTGCCGACTGGCTCGTTGATGTCAATGTCTTGCTGAATCAGATCAGATGATGTGATAGTCTGCTCCTCAACCCTTTAAATCAAAGATAATATATTTTAAAAAAAAGATAAGACTTTAGGCTCTGCACAGAGATGTGAGACGTACAGGAAGCGTGCGTTTATCTAGTTTCTGGCTTACCCTTCTTCCAGGCACGCCTGTTTCTCCCGTTCATCGATCTCTATCTCGATCATCTCCTCTGCCTCACTTTTAGACATCTTGTTCGGGGAAAGCTAGAAGACAGAAGGGGCAGCCGCTCTCACAGACAATATTCAACAAATCCAATCAAACTGTAAGAATAATTCTGAAGCAGATACGAAAAACGCAGAATATGCACAGTCCAAAAACATGTGCACGATGGCTTATTTATACACTAATTTATCAATAGTTGGCAGATGTTTACATTTTAAAAGGACAATTTGACCCTTAAATGTCCTCAAATGATATAAAAATCCTCTGAATCTACAATACTGTGCAAAAATCTCGAGTCATCCCTAATTTCTTTACTTTGCTTCCAAGACTTTGTTGGAAATCTTTTAGTTTTAATCAACAATTATTTAGGCTTTCTGAAGGCATTTCAGCATTTTTCTTTGGACTTTGACTGATTTTTCCACCCACTATCAGTCCAGTATTAGAATATTTCCCACCTAAGACATAAAAAGGCTCCCAAACTCAAAGGATCAGCCTGTGTTGTGTTGATAACTTAGCAAAGAACCCATTTTAAATCTAAATTTCACTTTACCTGCAGCCTGCCACGAAGACACGACTTGCTCCCATGTCTAAATGAATCCATGAAAGACACCAAAAACACAGTTTGACATACATAAAATAGTATTTCAGAAACTAATTCTTGAAGAGCTATTAGCTGTAAACACAAAGTGAAGTTTCCTGGGTTACGACAATAGATTTTTTTAATCAATTGTCCTTTCTGTAGCAAACCAAATTCGACCGTATTATAATTGAAATTACTATGATATGACTTGAATCTGCATCTGTTTTGGACATAATTAGACTGCATGCCATTTGATTTGGACTTGTTTCTTTTTCATAGTGTCCTGAAATTCCTTTTTTGTAAATTATGCTCTAGAAATAAACTGAACTGAATACTTTAGCACCAACAAGGTGTTTCCCAAAGAGTTATTAGCTGAACATTTTGGCATAAAACTGAAAGATGATTTATTTATTTGGTGTCACGTTTTAGATCTTTTGTCTTTATTTTTTTAAAGACATGACTTTTATGTTTGTCACTTCTTCTTTTGTCCACTACTTTTCTCATTCTCTTAAATGCACGTTGCACAAAACCGTGCCATGGTCAGAAAACAGGAACCGGGCAGGAAATGAGCAGAACAAGCAGCCAAAAGTTTAAAAAAAAAAAGCTTTGAAAGCCCTTTAAAAAGTGATGATCAAGACCACTTTAAAAGATTACAAGAAAGTTTGACCCTTTTGAAGCAAAATGTAAAGAAATTAAAGGTGGCAAAAACTTTTGGACGCCACAATATCCTGCAAGAGCACACACAAAAACAGATTTATTCTTGTATGACTGAGATCTTTAGTTCATATTTCAGGAAGTCTTGGGTGCCCTAAAATGATACAAAATCCACTGCAACTACAAGTATAATTACTGATATAAACTGTAAAATCTTCCAACAGAATATGTCAACACATACAGCTCAATTTCTTTTAATTCACTTTATAATCAGCTGCTGCATTATTTCTAAAATAGTGTCAAATAAAAACAATAAATTTGAGGTATGTTAGCATTATAAGTGCCACAGGTTTGTCGCACTCAACAGACAGCTATGTAAGACGCATTTAGGCTATTAAAGTAGTGGTAAATGTTGATGTGAACACAGTTTGATTAGTTTCGGGGCAGAAAGGCCTCGCAGCCTCGGCTCCTCGTTGGCCGTCAGTGACAGCTCACTGGCGGCTAACAGGAGCTAACTCGAGGGCGAGGCTGTCACGTTTAAAGCCCAACTTGTAGGCCGTGACAGCCGGGGGAAAAAAAAAAAACTGAGTCCGCGCGGATATGTTTTCCTAATGACTATCAGGAAGCTCCAAACAGCCAGCGTAGCTGAATTAAAACAAGCGTCGGGTCCGTTTTAACGAGTTAGCTACAAAAAATAAATAGCAGCGCGTGGGCGAGGCGCCGCATTACACAGGTGGTGCGCTGAACAAGCGTTAAAACATCCCTGCCTACCCAAAATAATAATAAAAAAGAAACCCCCCCGCAATACGACTCGGGGACTTCAACGCCGTCTTTATTAGAGCACACCGCGACCCTGGACGTAAGAAAAGTTTTAAAACGGAAATAGAATAAACGGAAACAAAACAGCATAGGGCAAATGGAAAGGAGCCGGAAATCCTGGCTAAAAGAGTTTACGGGCGTTGTTAAGACTTCCGAGAGCAGCTTCGGTCCGCGCAACTCGACTGTTTTCACCGGGAAACGCGACGTCTGCGACTCACCGCTGGACCGACGACGACCCATTCCGCTTAAAACTATAATTACCGAAAGAAGGGTAGACTAAAAAAGCAGTTCGTGCGCCTCGGGATGGATACCTACGGCGTGTTTTGTAGCTGGACGATCAGCGACAGCCTCTCTCGCGTGAAGCGCCACCGCTCAGATTTACCTTTTAAGCTAACCAGCTAAGCCTCTCCGGACGCTGTTTCTCTTTTCCAACGAAAAAAGAAAAAAAAAACACAAACATATATCTGTGTCAGACAGAGTTAGCCTAGCTTCCACACGAGCTGGTTAAGGTGCTGACTTAAAGCTGGGCGGACTCTCCCCGCTGCACTGACTGGCAGCTAGCCGCGTTAGCTAGCCTTGTTAGCTTTGCTAGCCCGAGCTACAAAATAGCGGGAAGAGTCGCGTCTCGATAAACAGAACCCCCTCTCTCTCTCTCTCACGAGTGCAGTCGAGGACAGAAAGCTCAGAGAAGGCGCTCATGTTCAAAACATCCGTACCTTTTTAAGCTCGGACCTTTTAGCTGGTCAAAAAAATGTTTAGCTGTTAGAGATAAACAGCTAAAATTCATTCGCTCGACTTGTTTTCTTGCAAGTTTTGGGCCGACCACAGTGTACTGTGAAAGGGGCGGGGCCTAACTGGTAGTACTGAAAACTTCTAATCTGACAAAAATACTACAGGGAGTACTTAGTGTTTTTAGCATTACTTCGACATTACTTTTTTAATAAAGAAGCAATATTTGCCCAACAAATAGTTATCCTCTAATAAAGTTGCATACATGATTATCACTGTATTATAATATCCTAACTCTTCATTATTTACACTCAGAATCTGATATTTTTATCTTGTGCTGTTCATTTTGTATGAGTCTGGCAGGGAAAAATAAAGGCTTTTGTGTAATAAAACAACTATTTTCAATTTCATGTCGTTCCATCTTATTGGTAACCACAAATAAGGTATTTATGGTTCATGTGTTTGGTAATAAAGAGTGTATTTATGCATAGAGTCCATGTTGCTTTATGCACATTATAATAATTTCTCGTTAACTTTTTTGTACATCAAAGGTTATGAAAGGTAATAAAGTGAGGTTTATTGGCACCTATTCCTAAAACAAACAAATACTCCCAGTCAATTACAGAGTACAAAGTTCATCTAGTGGTTTTGATTCATTATGTTTGCTGTTTCTTATAATTGTACTTAAACACAATAACTTGCACACAAGCTTCAGGTTTGATAAACACACGTACACCAAAGTGACTTCATTAGTTTGACAAAATGCTTATTTTCTTTTTTTATGTCTTATGAAATGTAGGCTGCTAAAATTGGTATTAAAATGTAGGGGTTTTTATAAGCAGTTTATGAGACATCACTCAAAATAATTTTTATCATGTGGTAAATTTCAAAGATTTCACATAGTTTTTGTGATCACAGCTCAACTATTTCAGGTTGAAGTATCACTGCTGAGGTGTACAGACACTTTTAACAAATAAATTTTAAACGTGTAGCGACAGCGCAAACAGGTTCAACAACCATATTTATGTTTTTTATTTCTGAAGACTGTTTTTAACTTAGTGTAAATATGGTTAAAATACAGCTGCCGATAATTTTACTTGTAATTTAATTTCTGGAGTCTAGGAAAAGCGAAGTAAAGTTGCACTTCCATATATATATATATCTTTTAGTAAATTAACTGGGTTGAAACTATAGTTTCTACCAGACAAAATTTAAAATAACATTAAAAATATAGGGCTTAAAATAAAAAGTATTTGCTTTTTGCAACAATCTCCTCTTTTTGTTTTGGAACAATAAGAAGTTAGATACATTTGCTGATGGTTTGGAGTTGGGTACACTCATTCATTTAATAATAATTTAGTTTTTTGGGGAGATAGATAATGTTTTGTTGCGTGAGGCTCTTATTTTGAAAACCCGGCGGGCCGGAAGTGTTCTAGCTGATGCTGTCTGTTTGAAACACAGACGAGCCAAAATGGCAGAATACCTCGCATCTATTTTTGGGACAGAAAAGGATAAGTGAGTCACTAATGTTAACTTGGTTGAACTGTAAGGTGTTTTATCGTTTAGTTTCTCCAAAGCTTGGTCCGATGAGCGGAACTCTGTTGTGTTTGCGGACGGAAACATGGCCAACACATTGGCTTTAGCCGTAGCTACTAGTGCTAATAAGCTAACTCGCACCTCGACTGGTTTTGCGTTAAAAGGTAGCAGCGAGAGAAGGGAACAAAGAAATAATTGGGAACCATTATCTGTTGTTTAATTAATAAATACGCTCTAACTTGGGTATTTGGTTTACATGAACTACAAGCTGCTGTTTAACCCGCTGACACACTTCTTTGTACCGCTAAATGGTCAACGCTTGCAGTGACTGGGTCCGCTCCTTATTGGTACACCGGCGAGTGATCAGGCTGAAAGCAACGACAAGGGAGGAGTTTATCCTTTAACCGTTAGTGCGTTGCTCAGATTTGACCGCTAGCTCCGCCTGCTTGGTTCACTTCTATGCGTGCTGGCGTATAAATGATGCGATTCCCATTTTTTCAAGTCAACACCGCGGCCCTTCCCCACTAATTTACCGACCCCTCAAAGTACTGAAAACAAAAATATTTCCAGTTTTTTATAACCTATATGAATATCTCTTTGTGTAACTATTAATAATACACAACACAACTATTGATAATACATAATTAATTAGATCAGGAAGAAAAAAATTGTCACTTTAAAGCAGAAGCAGGTATGCAGACTTAAAAAAAATCGACATTTATATGAATTTTCAGATTTTTATGTCAAAGATAATCATTTTAAACCTGCCTCCTGATTTTTAAAATGAATCTCATTGTTTTTGTGGACCTTCTTTTGTTTATCTGACTTTCATTCATTCATTCATTGTTTGTGTGTGTGTTTTTTTCAGGGTTAATTGCTCTTTTTATTTTAAAATTGGTGCCTGTCGACATGGCGACCGCTGCTCCAGATTACACAACAAGCCGACGTTCAGCCAGGTAAACTCACAGCCCTGACTTTCTTCTAAATGGTCGTTATTGCTTTCCATTTTGACCAAATCCCACAACAAAAGCTTTCTGTTCCTATAATGAAAACTATGAAGTTGTTTATATTATTCTATAAATCAATATTTTTCTTCAAATTCTGAGGCATTTGTCACCTAAATGAACTGTGGCTGTAAATAAGTTGATTGTTATTTGACGTAGTCATTGCGGTGAGATTAGGTTTGCAGCTCAGACAGATGCAATAAAAAGCCATAAAGGTTATTTGTAATCAAAAGTCACATTTTCTTGTGTTTTGCTGTGGAGACATTTGATCTTGGCGCTCGTCTTGAATAATTCAGTAATAAATCTGTTGTGTTTCAGACAATCGCCCTGCTGAACATTTACAGGAACCCTCAGAACAACACTCAGTCTCTGGACGGCCTGACCTGTAAGTGAAAATCGCGATTTCTGGTTTTTATTTTTTAATTTTTTTTGTATTGCTTTTATTGTGCCTGACATTCACGCTGCTGTAAGTCGGCAGCAGCTACGTCTCTAACAGACACCAAATGTCAGAAGAATAACTCTGAAATATATCCCGTATGTGAAACGTTTGACAATGCTTTGTATTTATCTTTCAAGCATTCGACAAACAATATTGTAATGTCAGACAGTCCACACTTCTGCACTCATTGTGGCTGCTTTCTCCTATCTGCCATTTATCAGTAATTGCTCTTTGTAACAGTTGTTAAACAATAATGAGGCTAAAACAAAACATCAGGAATAAGACACAAAAAGAACCATTACATTTACAAAACCCGCTGACTATAGTTTCACGTCGAGCAATAAATTCTGCCATTTTCCTCAATAAATATCTCTTTAGTCATAATGTCTGAATAGAAATCCATGAAGTGCTCATTTTATTAAGGAATCCTAAACTGTGTGAAGGGAAAAAAATAAAGAATAAAGTTTGTTAGTCGCATCAACACTGTCACCCTGAGGAGTCAGAAACATGAGGAGGAGTGTGGTGGGCAGGAAATCACTTCAAACAGAAACAAGTGGACTTTATCAACACTGTTTGTGACGATCATTGGACATTTATTGCTTTTTAGTTTTATTTTCTTGACTCTTTCCTTTACCCTCCAGGTACCGTCAGTGACATGGAGATGCAGGAGCACTACGATGAGTTTTTCGAGGTAACTCATTTCCTGGTACTGTTTTATTTTCCATGATAGGAAACCAAACTGTGTTTTTTCTTAAACGTACCCATATTTAAAGGAGCAGGAAGTCGTGAATAAAATGTAGCTTTTAAAAGAATATGGAAGAGCTGAAGTGCTGAAAGCTGATTATAAAACTATATCACAATGAATAATTGCACAGTTTTAGTCTTATCCGGACTCTGTGGACAAGACAAATGCTCTTTTTTTCACAAATTTATTATTAATTACAGTTCCCATCCTCAGAATTAACATTATGTTATTAAAATAAGTGATGCTGTATATCAGCAGTCAAACTATTTCCCTCCATCCCTCCCATTTTGTGTTTTAATAATAAAAAATGTTTTTGGCGGCCCAAACCTCTCACCTGTTACGTTTGTTTCCCCTCCTCTCAGGAAGTCTTCACGGAGATGGAAGAGAAGTACGGAGAGGTGGAGGAGATGAACGTCTGCGACAACCTCGGGGACCACCTGGTTGGAAACGTCTACGTGAAGGTGAGCGTCGCGCCTCAGCGCCCACAACTCGCACCCCACACCACCATGCCTATCTACAGTCGTGATCGCTCCTTCAGCTTCTGAAGCCTCGCGTTTGCTTTCCACATGTCGTCCCGTGCAGTTTCGGAACGAAGAAGATGCTGAGAAGGCTGTGATAGACTTGAACAACCGCTGGTTCAACGGACAGCCCATCCACGCCGAGCTCTCTCCTGTCACAGACTTCAGAGAGGCCTGCTGTCGTCAGTACGAGATGGGGTGAGCGCCACGCCACGCAGCAGAGTTATGTAGGCAGGAAAGGTCTTTTATAGCAGCGTCCTGGTCACCATTTAGACGAGAATGCAGCGCTCAGTAATCAAAGTGATGGATATGTTTGTTGACGCTGGTTGTAGCTGAGCGAATAAAGTCATCTAACTGCACGTTTTCCCTCCTGACAGTGAATGCACCCGCGGAGGCTTCTGTAACTTCATGCACCTGAAACCCATCTCACGTGAGCTGAGGAGAGAGCTGTATGGGCGCCGCAGGAAGGGGTACGAGCGCAACATTCAGAAGCGTCAAATAAGCTGCCTCGCGGGCTTGTTTCACACAGACATCTTTCTTTATTCTCTCCAGGCGCCACAGGTCTCGGTCCCGATCCAGAGACCGAGACAGAGGGCGAGGGGGCGGCCGCGACCACGACAGGCGCCGTCCCAGAGACAGAGAGCGTTCAGGGCGATTCTGAGCCTCCAGCCGGGACGTCTGCTCCTCCCTCCAACCCTGAATCCATCACTGTCTTTTTTTTTTTTTTAAGTTTTTTTTTTTTTTTTAAAGTTTCTTCACGACCAGATTTGTTCTAGGATTAACCGAAAGGCAGTCAGTATGAAGCTTTGGCAGTGTTGTTTTAAAACTGATTTCTGAAAATAACTTTCACCTCAATAAAATAAATGTTTTCTTAACAAAACTAAGTCCCGACTGTTGTTTGTTAGCACCGTTCTGGACGGATGTGTTTGTGGTACCGAACTGCAAATTAGTCCGAAAAGCAGCAAAAATGTAAAGAAACACTAAAAGACTTTTAGAGAGCAACGTCTTGGTCATCTTGAGCCAAATAAAAAGAAAAAAGGTGAGTTTAAAACGTATGATTGATTTATCCCACAGCTCTAAATCTGCCCGAGTTTCAGCTGTTCACACCTTAAAACGTGAGCGACACACTTTGTGTTGGTTGAGCTGATAAAACATCTGATGAGTGACAACCGAATAGGTTTAATGACTCCTAACGACCCTCCTTAATCAAAACCAAACGAGCCTAAAACAAAACTGAGAGTCCGGCAGCCATCTCTGAAAACATCTGATCACATTAAAAAAAGGTGTGCAGGAATAAAATAACATTGGCTGTAAATTAGAGACATTTAGTACAGGAACTCCAAACTTCTGATTCTTCTGAAGAGTCTAAAAGTTGATTCCTTCAACTTAAAATGGTTTTAACTGTAAGATGTAGATTTGCATTTAAACAGTAGCTAAATAAAACAAAAATGCAGGTTTTATCGAAGGTCGCAGTAAAACCAAAAGCCATACATTTTGCAAATTAAACTCGTGTTTATCTGAAGATGAGCAGCTGCTTCTGTGGTAATTCTGTCTGGATGTTGGCAGACTTCAGCTCAGTTAAAATGGTTTTATTTTCTGACTTTAACTTGTTTTTTATGCACAAACGCATAATTTCCCATCAGGGTTGAGGTCTTTGTGGAGGCCATATTAGAAGCATAATCCAGTTGAAAACCTGTTTATTGTCTTGTTGCCTAAGTTTAGACCATCTAGTTGCTGATTTGAAATGAAGTTCTTCATTGTCCCATCCACTTTGTGCAACACACCAGTACCCCATGATGCTACCACCACCGTGCTTAATAGCTGAAACAGTGTTTTTATGTGTTTTAACAACTCGTTATTGTCTCTTCTGACCATAAAACCTTCCTCCAGAAGACGTGTCCGTGTGGCGTTGCTTTTGTCTTCGTTGGTCGGCCCCTTCTCTGTCCGGGGTGAAGTGGACTTGTTGGACCCGGACCACGATGGCTCCAGAACTTTCCTTTTATCTGAGGGTGACAGGTCCAACGTTAATGACATTTATGCTCATGTTGAATATGTGTAAAAGCAGGTTTGTATTCAACCTGGACAGTCACCGTACTTTAACCCCAGGACTGTATATTAGGTCTACATCAGTCTGTTCTGGTGGGAGTAGACATGATAACGTCCCACTCTTTCCAGACGAAACCTGACATATTAATCCTCACGTGCTTAAAGAAGAGTTTCATCAAAATGTTTAATCAGAAAACCTTAAAAGTCGATGCAGACGCTGCAGTTTGATTTTTTCTGTGCAGTTCGTGAAACATTTGCTGACTAAAAGTACCTAAATTATCCAAGATTTGAAATATTTTCAAACAAAACAAGCATTTGCACCAGGTTTTCACAACCCTGAAGGGGGGGCAGGGGTACCCGGAGCCCGGCTCCTCAGAACAACAAGACGTTATTGAGCCCATTTGATCATTTCAAACAAAACTACATGACTGTAAAGAACGTCATAATATGCATTAAAGACACAGACTATGAATGCAAAAGCAAAGGGTTTTAAAAGCAGGGAAACGGTGTCTCCCCCCCAGTCAGCCCTCAGTGGTTTGGTCCCCTTCATAAAAGACCCCACACCCCCACAGATTGGTCCTGGGTGGGAATGAGTGTCTTTGTGTGGACAAGTCTTTGGAAGTGTGTCAGTGGTGCCAAACCTCTCTGTAAGTAGCCCTCTTTTTCCAGGAACAAAACCACAGCTCGGGGTGTTTTTTTTGTTTTTTTTACAGATTTCTTAACGTTAGCCAGGATTTGTTCACTGGATCAGTTTATAGTCAATAAAACTACTAAGGCAGGCTGTCTTTTAATGGATGTCCATCTATAGAAGCAGACGTTTACAACCATCATAAATCTGCTCATTTTCTACTAATTTACAAGCTGACTGATTTGTTCTAAGGCCATATTTCTCTGTATGTTGCAGCTCATTTTATAGAACTATAAAATAAGGATTTAGATGCACAAATACTTCATGGTTTGTAGATTTTGTTTTTTGTCTTCTAATGCTCATTTACTCCTGATTAGAAGTTTTAAAGTTTGTTCTTTGACTTCTTGATGAAAGTTAATAATCAGGCTTTTATTCCCATACATTTAATTGTATTATTTATTTTGTTAAACAACAATTAGTTTACTATCTTCTGAATATTATCTCTGGTTTTAGCTTTTTTTTAATAAAGCTGATGGGGTCAGATTTGTTTTGCACAGATTACATGCTGAGGTAAACTCTCTAAAATCCTGACTATGAGCCGAATCCTGTCAGCGCTTTGTTCAGTCTCAGAATCCAGAATCAGAAAAGTAAACTTTCTCTTTAGAAATACCAAACTGCACCTGTTCTCACATTCTCTCTGCCCCCCTATATTTAGCCACTTGATGCTGATTCAAGGTTTTTCTCTTTTTTTTTTTAACAGAAGTTAAATTAACTTTTAGTTTGGAATCAAGGTGGCATCAGTAACATTTGACATTTTTGTATTTTATCAATGAAATATATCAGTACGTTTGTCAGTTGGTGGTTGGCTGATTGTTTGAAAGAGGCTAAGCTTTCAGTTTTCTGATTTTTTTTAAATGCACCAGTATTTTGCAGTTTCAGCTTCAGTTCGAGCCTGAGGAGTTACCTTTTATTAACTTTGAGCTCTAACCCAGTAGAGCTTTCATTTTTTTCAAATATGTCTTCTCCACCAGAGCAATTTATTATCATTACTATCCACGATTCAGTGCACAAGCAACAGGAATCTTCTCTTCCCTCTCATCTTTTGTTTTTGGAGGGATCTTTTGAAGTGGGGGTTCTGTGGAAAGGTTATGAGCAATTAATATCTTACCTGCTGTGGATAGTTTGAACGACGTCAGTTTGGAGAAATAGAGTTTATTTCTGAGCTGGTTGCTGAGCTAATGGCTCCTCTGGGAGCAGCCAAAATCCAAGTCCAGTTGAAAACTTAACTTACAAATATTACATCAAACCATCAGAATATTTGTGCTGGAATAAGAGGCTGAGGGCAGTGTAAAGGTTCATAAAGTAGTGTTAGCATGAAGAATCCATTTTGTTTTAGCTCATCAGTCCTGTCAGGTTTAAACTCTTTTTCTCCATTCTGAGAACTATCTACAACAGGTAAGATATTTGCTGTTCTTAATTTTTAAATCTTTAAAATATTTAACCTATCCCTTTAAAGAAGCTCCTTTTAATGTCTGTGAAAAATAATTTCAGTTACATTAATTTAATTAATAGATCAGTATCATGAGTTATTAGTCTTGCAAGAACATGAAGTTTTGTTACAATTTGAAAAATGTATTTACAAATATATAATTTTTTATTTGGAATAACTTCACTGTTGTTGCAAAATAAAGCTGTATTTTTTATTCTTGTGAAGGGTGTGGTCAGCATTTTAAACTTGCAGTTAAATGAGTATCGATTTAATAAAACATGATTTTCTGAAATTAATTTAAGAAGACAGAAGATCTTTGTGTTGCAATTTGTCTGAGATTACTGAGGCTACACAAAAGCTACAAGCGGAGTTTTGTTTATACAGTTTATACATACTGTATTAGCTTTAGCAGAGGATGATCTTTGTGTAATTTGTGTAACATTTAGAGAAATCTTCAGAGAATGACACTGATGTGTCAGCTGATGGGTCTGTGTTGGTGTGTGACTGTGACCTCTGCTTTGTGTTGCTGCAGGTGAGCGATGCCTTCTGTGTTTGGAAGTAAGTGTCTGAAGGATGGCCAGCCACGTTGCCCTGATGAAGGCAGTCTGATACGAGCAGACGACACCCACAAAAAGGACGGAGTCGCTGACATTTTCACCAGCAGAGGCAACCGTCTCAAGGCCGAGGACGAGCCGCAGAATAACTGTGGGGAGCACGGCGAGCGTGGAGAGGAAGCTGAGGACGAGGTCAAATGGATCCACCCTGACCTGCCCAGCAGATGCACCTGGAGGCCTGGAGCTCCAGCTTCAGAGTCGCCTCACAGCCACCCCCCTCGGTGAGACCCGGGCTGATGAGTGATGAAATGAGCTTAATTAGATCAGGACAGGGCGGGGCAGCTGATTAAAGCCAAGAAAACATGCAGTAAAATGCAGCACTGCAGAAGAGATACGCTGATTAAGAAGCTCGACTGAAACTGTGTTAATTGGTGTCATCAAGTGAAGCTGAAACATGGCCTCACATCTCATATCATACCCACACCCTCTCACAGGTCAAGGTGTCTGCAGACAGCATGATTAAAGAAAATGAGGTCCTGCACGCTGACTGCAGCTCTGCCTTCCTGGATATAAGTTTAAACCAAATTATTTGACAGCCTGCAAAAACAAGCCATGTTTTTTTTTATATCCAATAATTTTTACTGTTCACAAATTCAATATCTGTATCAAATACTCAGAAACCTTTTATTATTTTTTGATTTTTTAAAGTTTTTCATTGCTACACCGTTGAAACAGTGGCATTAAAGGTAAATTTACAGCAGTTGTTGCCAGAAATTCCCTGTAAAAAGTAAAAGAACAATGTTCGAACACAGTCCCTGTACTTTGAAAGTGTTTCACAGCTGAGAACTGTTCTTTGCTTAAGGTAAATTATTACGTAAAAAAAGTAGATACACTACGAATCTGTCTAAGGTACTTTAAACAACATAAATATCGCAAATCTAACAGGTCTTTTAATAAAAAGGAAAATGCAGTGCAACTGTAAATCATAATACCATTATTAAGACTTGAAATTTACAGGAATTTACCAGCAGCTGAGGTTCTGCCAGAAGTTTACAGAAAAAACTAAATGAAGTCGTATAGAAGCTGCTAAGCTGCGTTCATCAGTGTTTGTAGATTTGATAGCATTTTTATTCACACATAACTATTATATTATTGATTTTTTTCTATGAGGTTTTTGTTGTCATTTCACTGTATGCTGTTGATTGTGTTGACTTTATCTTTTTCTGATTGTGTGATTTTATCCTGTGCAGTGTTAAACCTCAGACTGTCCTCCCCAACATCCTTGGCCACGTCGGATACACACCTTTGGTTCGCTTGAACAGAATCCCAAAGGAGTTTGGCCTAAAGTGTGAAATCTGTGAGTACAAACGTCAGTACAGGCAGAGACAGTAAACTATTTTTACAAACAAGCACAAAAAATACTGCAGGAAAAAGATAATTTCAATCATCTCCTAATAAATGCAACAATCCTCCTCTGAACATATGCTGAATTGTCTTCCAGGAGACACATGCATGTCCTTTGTCCTCCTGTCATATAAGGTTACAGTGCTAAACAGTCTTATTGTACGTGACAAAATTCTCAAATAAGGTATGCAAATGGAATTCCTCTGAGCCAAACTCTCAGGCCTCAAGCTGCACTTAACACTTTTTTTCTTTTCAGTTTTTGTTTCAAAACACCAGCCTGCTGATTTCTTTACACTGATCTTCTGCAGACACTTTGTCTCCACATAACGTCAATAGTTATGTAATCGACAGGGGAATGGAGCTGTAGGACAGGTTGTTGATGGTTATAAGGATCTCCTGGCTTCCTCTGCAGCCCAAACATTTGTAGCACTTCAGACCGAGTGCATCAACAACATATATACGCCTGAATCAATCAGCCATTTAGGAAAAGACACAACAAGCAGAGGAACAATATGGCCATTCTCTGTTATCCGCCCGTCCACAAAGTGGCTTTGACAGAACCGAGGGACTGCTGACCAATTAGATGTCCACGCACGGGATGCTTCAGTGCACCTGACCCAAAATGTTGCGTGGACAAAGCGTTAACCATATAGCCGCGATTTTTAGGGGACAAAAGCTACTTCGCTGCTGTCCCAAATTAGAAATATAAAAGATGCAGACCTGAGCCGTCGTTTATAAACGAGGGATTTGTGTAAAACTTCAGTGCATGTTAAAAGTGATGTAAATATAACCCTATGACAGTTCACTGATGCTGGGTTTTCCTTCGGTTTTCTTTCTGTGTTAAGTGGCCAAGTGTGAGTTCTTCAACGCAGGAGGCAGCATCAAGGACAGAATCGCCCTGCGGATGGTGGAGGACGCAGAGAGAGCAGGGATGCTCAAACCGGGAGACACGCTCATTGAGCCCACCTCTGGAAACACGGGTACGTCTACTTCCTGTTCAGCCGATCAGAGTTGTGGTAGCATCAGCTGCAGCTGCTTGCATCAAACCTTCTCGTTCATCTTTCTGCAGGTATTGGCCTTGCTCTTATCGCTGCTGTCAAAGGCTACCACTGCATCATTGTTATGCCCGAGAAGATGAGTATGGAGAAGGTGAGTGCTTCCTAGTTTGAAGAAGCTCGTCGCGTGTCACCGCCTGCAGCTGCTCCTGCTTTGTGTTGCAGGTGGACGTGCTGAGAGCTCTCGGGGCAGAAATCGTGCGCACTCCTACGTCCGCGGCCTTCGACTCTCCGGAGTCTCACATCCGCACGGCGTGGCGCCTAAAGAGCGAGATTCCCAACTCGCACATCCTCGACCAGTACCGCAACCCCAGCAACCCCCTGGCTCACTACGACACAACAGCTGAGGAGATCCTGGAGCAGTGTGACGGTGTGTTGCTTTTTTATTGTTTACAGTATAGGTCTTTGTGTGACTTAAGAAGCTTATATGTTCCAATAGTCCACTGCTTTTCAGTTGTGTAGCAAAAACAAAACAAAAATTAAAAACTAAGCTGCATCTCTAACATCCTTCTACCAATATCCCCACTGTCCCTCCTCTGCATATGTCCAAACGTCTAAGTCTGGCCTCTCTAACTTTATCTCCCAGTCCTTCAACCTGTGCTGGACCTCTGATGACCTCATTCCTAATCCTGTCCATCCTTGTCCCTCCCAAGGAGAACCTCAACATCTTCAGCTCTGCCACTTCCTGTTCTGTCTCCTGTCTTTTTGTCCGTCCCACTGTCTCCAAACCGTACAACACAGCTGCTCTCACCGCTGTCTGTAAATCTTTCCTTTGACCTTTTTGTCACAAACAACTGCTGAAACTTTTCTCCAACCTGCCTGGACTCTCTTCTTCACCTTTTTTCCACACTTCCTGTTTTCCTGGACAGTCAACCCTCAGTCCTTGAAGTCCTGCTCCTTGTAGCCTCACTGTTCCACCTGCCTCTCTCTCATTCTCACACATGGACTCTGTCTCACTGCGGCTGACTTTAAGGAACAAAAAATTTAAATTTACATATCTTAATATACCTATCAAGAGTTTGTGTAAACAAAAAAAAAAAGTATGTTTTACCAGAAAGTAGGCTCTTGTCTTTGATTTGAATCTGATTTCAAGTTCAGAGACAAATAAAAAGTGATTTTCTTTCTCTCCTTTCTTTTCCTTTTAGGTAAACTGGATATGGTTGTGGCCGGAGCTGGCACAGGTGGCACGCTCACAGGTGTCGCTCGAAAGCTGAAGGAGAAATGCCCCAATGTCAAGGCAAGACACGCATCCTGATGTAACCCCAGGGCCTCAAAACATCAGACAATTAATGTTTAAATTACCAGATTCTTCTGACACCACACGGCAACTGAACCATATACAGTAATTTAAGTCATATATAGGTTATACTGTCCCTCATATATGACCATGACCACCTGTGCTGCCTTTTTAAACATTTTCTTTGTTTTTAGGTCATCGGTGTGGACCCTGAGGGCTCTGTTCTGGTACACTCAGAAGAAAACAGTAAAAAGTCTCATTTTGAAGTTGAGGGCATTGGATATGACTTCATCCCCACAGTGTTGGACAGATCTGTGAGTGTTATTAGTAGCATGTGGATATTTGTACTTTACCTCCTAGCCAGACTACAGCTCTGTTATCCTTGTTGTTTTGTTTGTTTTACAAACCTGTGCAGGTTGTGGACATGTGGTACAAATCCACTGATAAGGAAACGTTCAACATGGCGCGCAGACTGATCAGAGAGGAAGGCCTTCTGTGCGGTACGTTCACACCTCTCACCGAGTCGAGCTGTTTATTTCTCCTCTCTGTGCAAGCTCGCTCTGAATATGTTTTGGACCGATTTGCTTGTTTGGCTCCAGGCGGAAGCTCTGGCTCAGCGATGGCGGCAGCAATGAAGATGGCTCAGCAGCTGGAGGAGGGTCAGCGCTGCGTGGTCATCCTGCCCGACTCTGTCCGCAACTACATGTGAGAAGCAAGCAAAAACAAAACAAAAAGAGAAACGAGTCAAAGTCTATAAAATCAAGTTGTTTGTAAGACTTAGAAAGCCTGAATGACAGCAATGTCTTCTTTTAAATTAAATGGATGCAATTCTGCAACTAGGCCACTAGATGTCACTAATTCCTCAGTTTAGATTTAAATTGATCTCTTTTTGAAAGTTATAACAACCTATAATACAGTATTTTATCAATTATTAGCATCATAGCTCATAATAAATACATGTAAAGTTACTTATTCTTTCTAAGCACAAAGCATAGTTTAAGATGGTGGATCTAAGGTGGAAAAAAATGTTTAAAAAGTGAAATGATTGAGGCTGTGCCATTTTATTTTGAGAAGCACGTATATGACAATACGTTCAGAGCCTCTCACCTGCACCAGGTCCCATTTGCGTTAAAAGAAAACACATCTTAAGGATAGAAACCAGCCTCTGTTTGTCTCTGGTGACACAATTCAATGCTGGTTTTTCCCTTCAGGTCAAAGTTCCTGAGCGATCAGTGGATGCATGAGTTGGGCTTCCTGAGCCTGGAGCCTCCGAATGGCATCAAACCTTGGTAAAAAACAAACAAACAAACAAACATACTAACAACACCAACAATATTTCAGCTTTGGATTTTAAAGCATTTGTCTTTAAGGTGGTGGGACCTGACTGTCCAGAGTTTACGCCTGTCCTCCCCCCTCACTCTCACGCCGTCCCTGTCCTGCCAGAAAACCATCGAGATCCTGAGAGAGAAGGCCTTCGACCAGGCTCCAGTCATCGACGAGTCAGGGTATGTGCTCAGTGAAGCTTAAATTACCGCACTCATCAGATACCAAATATAAAGTCAGATTCAGTGGATTTCTTGTATTATTACATAACTTCCTCCAACTAGAAATACGTCCAGTTCTTAAACCTGGCTGTGTTTTTTGCTGGTTTCTGTGATTCTACAGAGAGATGCTGGGGATGGCGACTCTGGGAACCATCCTGTCCGATGTTCTGCCCGGGAAGGTCAAACTGTCAGATCCTGTCGGCACAGCGCTCTGCAAAAACTTCAGACAGGTCAGACACACAACCTGCATGGCTACGCTGATGGCAAACACGTGTCTGCATCTGTACCTTTAATGGAAATGCTCCTTTTAAATCCTTTCAGGTGCATCTGACTGACAAGCTGGCCAAGTTATCCTGCATCCTCAAATCACACAACTTTGTCCTGGTGATGCGCGATCACACCCAGTGTAAGAAATATGTTTGGTTTCTGTATAATGAAAGGTTTGAGAATGAAGAATGAAAGTCAGTGATTGTAAAGGCTACTTTTATAGGTCAAATAAAGCCACTGTGATGCCTGTTCGCAGCCAGCTGAACTGCTGTTTGATGTGTTTCTGCTCCGTGAAATTTTACCGTGTTTCCTCGTTAAACTTAAAAGTTACTCATAAATCAACACAGAGTCATAAAAACCAAGGTCTTTACTTGTTTCTCTCAGCAGACATTAAACAATCCTCTCATTGATACAGAATAATCAAGAAGTAATCCAATGAGTTCTTTTATGCACAACTTCCAGCTTTATCCAGCAGGAGGCGCTCTTACTCCAACAACATGTTAACCAGCAAACCAAAGTCACATTAATGTACAATCATTTAATAACAACAGCAGAGTTTTACTGCAATGATAATGATTTTAACATATAATATTTTCTGATCTGCACGCTGACAAACTGTTACTGGCTGCATTATTTTATTAAAAATTGTGGCCAAAAATAAATAAATACAGCAGAAGAAAAAAAAGAAACAAGAAATACAACCTGAGGTAGTATTTCTGTAGACAATTACTTTTATTGAGACCAGAATATTTTAGGCCAAAACCACTTTTTCTCTTCTTTTTCAGGAGTCAATTTTAAGCTGGTTATATTTTATTAGTCTAACCTAAGTGTTTGTTTTTTGTCCAGATGAAGCTGATGGATCATCCTGCGAGAGGCAGATGGTGTTTGGCGTAGTGACGGCGATCGACCTCCTTAACTTCATCGTCACGCCACACGAGGAGCAGCATTGTTCACCACCTAAAGGCTCGCTGTCAGACAGAGAGCCTCTGGAAATGCGTCCTGTTTGAGATGTTAAACGACACAGCTGCTCAGCCAGCTCAGACAGCGTCGCACAATATATTCAGTATTTTTACTTTTTTAAATTAACCTTTATATATGAAAACTGTGTCTTCAGCAGAGAAAAGCTAACAAACCGATGGTTTAGTTGTTTGTGGATGTTGTCAATAAGAGAAACATAGATATAATATTAGTTATGCTCTTTAATATATTACTTTAGTAGTTAATGACTAATAATGAGCAGATATTTAGCTCTAAAGGTCATACTGATGGGTTTTATGAAACTGTTCTTGACCTTTAATGACCTGATATGTTCGAATTTGATATTTGCCAGCCTGATATCTTTAGTGGGTACAGGGATGACATTTAAATCATTTCTGTGGTTGAAAATAGGCCTAGTTTAAAAAAAAATTCTGAACTAACAGTGCTGTTGTTTGCAGTGCATTTGACCTTTTTTATGATTGCAAAAGTGTTTTTAGAGAAAACAAACTTTCAGCTTAACGTAAACTGCCTTACAGCTCTGGTCTTGTTATAGTCACGTTTAAACCGTTACCTTTCTTCTGTTTTCGTGAGTTTGTTTTGTTCATATTGTGTTCCCGTTGATGCCGGTGGGTGAACGACCCGACCTGCTGGTTGAAAATTGCCAATAAGTTAAATGAGTAACTTGAAACATTTAGGAAGTGTTTGAAATTAATTGCACAGCTCCTTTTAGATACAAGACAGCTGGCATAACAAGGCTTTAATACAATAAGTACATTTATTCATGTTTTTGTGTCTTACAACCTCATTTTAAATTCTTATGCACAACATTTACCTTCAATATGAGATTAAACTGCATATCGAGTGAGGTACAGGTCTAAGGTTCTCATAGATTTAGTGTTTGAAGCTTTTGGGCTGCTGTTCTGTTGTTCAACAGCTGGTTTACCTGAGATGTTAAAAAGCTCTGTTCCAATCCAAATAAACTGGATTTTGTTGCCTCCTTGTCCTGCTTGTGGGTCCTTTGACTTCTTCCTTCTTTATTCTCTATTTTCCTTCTTTAGCTTCTGACTCTTGTTTGGTTTGTTGTTTATTGGATTGGATGATTGACATCTGAAAAAACAAGACATCCATCCATCCATCCATCCATCCATCCATCCATCCATCCATCCATCCATCCATCCATCCATCCATCCATCCATCCATCCATTTCCTGAGCTTTTGTGGCTGTGTATGGTTCTTCCACACACTACCGAGGCCCCTGTCAGTTAAATTGCCAATATGTCTTGTTTCTTCAGACTTTAAACATCCAATCCAGTAACTGCTTATAATTATACAAATGTGCAGGATCATAGTATTTGTGTCAGATGTAATTCTTTTTCACACTGTTGAATCACTCTAACCTGCATGTTCACAACATCCTGTGTCGACAAGGAATATGTGAAATTACCGAATCATCAAGCTTCCAGCCTCCTCTGACACAGTTCGTGATTCATTTGAAAGGATCCGTGTGTCATCATCGAACTCTTTTTCCTGATGAGGAGCTGTGTCAGATAACAGCTCAGATGTCGCTGAATGCTGACTTCACATGGAGACTGGAGACCGCAGACATTAACTCCGTTTGTTTAACGGGACCGCTCGTCACGGCCAAACCATGCAGCGCTGAAAACAACAGACATCACGTCACATCACGCCGTCCTCTGTGCATCAGTGAGGCGTCCTGTCTGCCATCAGCAGCAGACAGGAGCATCATCCTGAGATGATGCTGCAGCTCTTCCCGTCATCGCTCTGGTAACATCTTACTCTATAGATGCTGCACCTCCTGTTGACATATATAGTATCAAAGCTTCTGTTCAAGAATCCTCCTACACCTTTTCAACTCACCCAGTCTGGTTTCTTCTTGGTTCAGGCAGTTCAACCCAAATTGGAGTTGGACTTAAAATACCACTATTATTTAGAATTTTAAGTCCTTTATTGACAGAAATAAGCCATTTTCTGGGCTCTAGCCAAACTTACTTTTGCCTCTTGTCATAATAACAGAACAGCTACAGGAGATCCCTCTCTGCATAACGTTCCCAGTAATAACTTGGGGAGGGGGTTCAGATTCTTTCCAAGTGGGTTTCTATGTTATGATCAGTCAGTATGTTACCTGCAGTAGACAGCGCTCAGAGCAATCTCAGTTTAAAGAAATTCTCACAGGTAACAAGCTGTTCTGAAGAGCAAATTTCCAATATTTAAAGCTACTTAAACCTTAAAAAAGTAATAATTCAATGGAACAATTTTTTACAGTGGACGTCCATTAAAAATCAGTGATTCCACTTATAGAAATGTTTCATAAGTAAAGGTTCAGAATATTATACATGTCGACTGCAATTTTAAAATTCATTTATAGTTTTTATAAAATGAATGTAAAACTGCAAAAAGATTTATGTTTACTATTTACATGTGAAATGTGAAAAAAGGAGAAACAAAGCAATTTTTTTATTATTGTTTTCATAAAAACAGTAAATTAGGCTACCCTAATGCCGCTTAAAATGAACCAGAAGCATTCAGAGAGCCATGTTTACCAATCTGTTTTTGTCATATCTCATCCTTTCTTTTCTTTCTGTCTCCTAAAATGAGTTTGCTGTTGTAGTCAGACGACCTCATGCTGCATTTTTCCACTGTAAAAAAAACCCTGTTATACATTTACTAAGATGAAAGTTAACTATACCTTAACTGACCTCTTTCTCCCTCAGTTTCTCGTGGTTTTAAAGGTTTCTCTGAGGAAATCTTTAATGTTTGTTGGTTTGACTTGTAAATGTTCTGCTTGTCTTGATGTCCACCAAGACATCGGTGCAGACTGATCGAGTACGAGAGGTTCTTTTGCTTTGTCCACGCCGTGTGCGATTTGGTCGCTTTATTGCCACTTAAACGTGAACACTTATTCAAGAGGATCGTCTGCAGGGATCAAGTCTGATTGATCATGGTGGGCCAAATGGGCAAATAAGCAGCTAAAAGCACAAATCTGTCATTTAATGACGGATCTGAATCTTCATTAAATGAAGATTTAGAATATTGATATAATACATGATGAATTGCGCTTTCTTTTAAGATTCTGTCCCCATAAGTTAAAACAATCAGACTGATATTAATGATGCTGTCCTGGCATTTCCTGGGTATTGGATCAGTACCAGATGTTGATGTATCGCTCATCACTAGTTAACAGTAGATAACTGACAGCAATGGGAGGTTCAAGTAACATTTTCTAAAATATATAATTATAGCAACAAGAATTATATAAATCTTTCAAAACCACCTCAACCTTCTATTTTGATGTCTTTCTGAGGGTTGAAGTCTCATTTAGGGTCCTTCAAGAGAATTTCCATCTAATTCTCTTAACGGGGGAACTTCTGTCTACTGCAGGTAAAATACTGACTGCTCCAAATTACTCTACACAACTCCAACAAAACAATAAAATGTGAAGACAAAAATAAACCCAAACCGAAAGAAACCAGAATTAAACATTAAATACAAAAAGAAACACACAGTAAAACCGAATCCTGACAACATAATCTCCTCTGGGCGATTTACTTAAAATATTATTTGATTCAGTTAGTTGTAGAAGCACTGAACGGTTCCTTTATTTATCTGTTCTGAATTACTGTAACCTGCGACCCCCCAGTGAGATTCACTGCCCTGTATATTTATAAAACTCTGACGGCTGCGTTTGCTGGAAGCCGAGTTGCTCATCAGTCTGCTTGTTGACGTAAAGAGAAAATGAAGCAATTTTCTGAATCAACAAGTCATTGGAAACGACACAAATTGCGCCCAGTGTGTTACAGACAACTAAAAGCAGTCGGTGCATTTCAAAATTAGGACTGACGCTTGTAAAGGTCATTTCATTTCAGTCCTTTGAAACTGACTTACTGCCTACTGAGAGTAGCAGCAGAATCAGAGGTAAATAATTAGCCTCTGGCACTTTGAATATTTTAATAAGTAAATGTGAGCATCAAGGCAAAACAGACTTTTAAAACCAAAGAGTTAATGTCATATCACAGCCTGAGGGGGATGTAAAGACCTCCTGAGGCAGGACATGTATTTATTTACACACATTTCCTGCTTTCTGTAGGACCCTCCTCTTCCAGTCAGTCATGCTCGGTTTTCAAATCTGTTTTGTGTCAATAAAGTCGGAAGAGTTGATCCATTCCTAGGCAGGATGTAATCAATGCTCCTGTCTGCTGTCTCTTTACAGTGACACAGAACACACTCTTTGGTTTCTGAGCCGGTCTACATCATCTGGTGGGGGTGAAACCAGGGCTCTCGTCATTGGACTGTTGCTGTCACTTCTGTCATCCGGGGCGTCTCATCCCTCGGTTGCCTCTGCCAGCGTTGGCAACAGCTCTGGTGGCGCAGCCCGCCACACCTCCGGGCCGCCGTTATCTAACCAGCCGCGGTGAAGTCACTGGGTCACGGCAACTGCAAGTCACGACCCCTTTTCCCCCGAAAGTTACACTTACGTCAGCCAGCGCCGAACAGGGTTCAGTCTCCTGCCTGCTATCTCTGCAGCCGCTCTGTGGGAAATCAATGGGCTTGAAAATAGCTCAGTTCAGTGTTTAATAAAGAAGACATCCTGTCCTGTCCGGCTGGGTTTGTGGACGAAAGTGGGTTTCTGCCATCTTCAAACGACAACAGTCTTAAAAATTCCTGCTACTTCTTTTTGAAACACTTTACACCTCTGTCAATTTCACATTACAAGATGATTCCTGCAGAAATATTATGGTACTCCAGTCCCTCCAGACCTTTCTCTGTTTTGCAGCCCAAAATGTCTGATTTTGTGGCAGCGTTTTTATAAACTTGCAATCAAAATTGCGATGGTCTGAAGCTTTATTTTATTATTTTTTAATTAATGTGGCAAAAGCAAATTCAGTTTACAGAAAAGAGCTGCAAGTGGTCCTTGTAGCCTTTCCAAAAAGGTCAACGATGGCCGACAGAGTGGCTTGCCGGGTGGTGCTTCATCACGAGCTGTGTATCTGCTGGGAATGAGAAGGATACCCCGCTCAGATCTAGTGATGATGGTGCTGTTCACCCACTTCAACCCAAATGACTGATACAAAGTTCTCCTGATGCCAAGGTCCAAATGTAATAAACTAATCTGCAGAATATGATGAACCACAGGCTCTGTGTGAACCAGAAAGACATTTCTGGTATTGTTTTTATGTCTTTGCTGCACATTTATGCCGTCAGCTGTTAATGACATAATAAACTACGGTTGCTCTGACAGCTTCTCGCTTCTGCCAGCAATCACTTTTCATCCATTTATGGGAGAAACTCCTGCATCGTTACTCCTCATCTAGCCGGGTCATGACGCAGCTCACGAAGAAGGAACGCGCCCGGTTATTCTGGGGCATGTTTTGTGGTAGAGACGTGCTCGTCCAAGAACGGTTTTCCTCTCTGTTCCACCCGAACGTTGCGCACGGTGCCGAACAGTTTTCCACCGCTTTCTGCTTTAAAAATGTCAGGAAACAGATTTGCGCGGGTTTTAGCGGTGACATTTGATGGCCAGTGATCTGGCCGCAGACGTGTGTTCGTCTTGCAGGCTCAGATTCGACAAGTTAAACCAGGCGGGGGTCTAACATGAATGGTCAAAGCTGCAAGTTGGAGCAAAATATGCTCGGATTGGTTAAATTTGCGTCGTTAGTTGCAATCGCAACTTCCAGGTGGTACTAATATTCCTGCGAGAAGTGCCCCAGGCGGCACCGACAGTGCTACAGCTAGCTGCTGCTGCTATTTGCACTTGCAAATAACCACATAATTCTTTTTAATCAGACAAGGAGTGCAAAATTGATGATGGTGTGATGAGTTATAACAGTGTTCACATGGACTGCTATGAAACCTTTGTGGCTGGAGATGTTCTAAAACGGCAGCAGTCAACTTTGGTTTTGCTCTGAGCAGCCATTAGCTCATCAGTCTGGTCAGAACTAAACTAAACCATGTCTGTTCAAAAAGCTGTCTACAACAGGTAAGATATTAAGTGTTCACATCTTTCCACAGTAGCCCTCTTTGAGTGATCTGATTTATTCACACACCTGTGTAACTCTGGTCAGAGATTAAATAAACAACTGGACTGTTTGCAAAAGGATCTTTAATGTTATATACAGATACAATCCAATAGAATACAAGATCATGTATCACATATATCATTTATCAGTTCAATATTTCTAACAGGGTCATATTATTCCCGCTCAGCTGATGCTTCCCTGAAGAACTCTGACCTTGCGCACATAAACATGAAAACCAGTTGACCCTGGTCTTGATCCTGGGATAGTAAACGCCTCTTTCGCTCACAGGAACACAACACAATGGGGAACATTGTGGGAAATCACAGGGTTTTTATTAAAGGCTGCAAAAGCGGGAGCGGGACACACCAGAGAGGAAAAGCACATGTTCTGGTTTTAACTTTCTCATTCTGCGTCATGCCTCCGTCAAAACACATAAATCACAACCGTGTCATCTGATGAAACGGCGGAGACCCCTGGCCCCCGCTATCTCCCATCTGCTTTCGGCTTCACGCTTTTATGGCTCCTCTCCCCAGCAGTAACAAGAGAAAACAGACAAAGAAAATTAATTTCACCAGAGGCAGACGTAGCTGGAATGTATATGAACTAAAAGAATTACTCAACTAGGGAGAGCTAAAAAGCCAAATGAAAGGAGGGGCAGAGCTGCTGTTTGCTCTGATTTCTGCTGTGCGTCACTCTCAGGCCCCTCGGGGGGAAAGCAGCAGTTTTAAACTAACCTTTGCACTTTATTCGGGGGTACTGCTCACAGCTGTATTAGTGGAGAAAATTGTGTTTATTGTTTTCCACATATTTTTGACAGGAGCCTAACGTCGAATACTCACATCTCTGCCTCTGCCTCGGCTCTGACGAACTGAGGAGCTGAACAGTTTGCATCCGTTTGTAGGACAACAACTCGCTCGTCAACGACCTGAACTGTTTTTTCAGACCAGTCGCAGCCGCCGCTTGGGAACAGCCCTCCCCTGCAGTACACCTCAGTGGGACAGTCGGCAAACAGTGAAAGAAAGGCTCGAAGAAAAGTACAAAAATCTAGTCCTCAAACGTCCTGGAATCTGATGGCACCTGATATCATCTATCAGAAAAAAGCCAAATCTCCAAAAACGTCACCAAACGTAGAGCTACAGGGTTTAGATCTGGTGGTAATGTCCTGATGCTGTGAGCTTGTGGTACCAAACAAAGAGTCTCCTACTTAAAGGGATAGTTAGGACATTTTGCTGTTCTATCAAATAGTTATCAGTAGTTAGTGCCGTATAAGCTGTAGAGAACAGCATATGAAGAAAAAGGAGGAAGTTCTCCTGCAGGAGTCCTGCTAAAAGTAGCTTCTCACTGGGTTGTGACGACTGGAGACTCAGAATTGCAAGAAAATCTGCAAATTTTCAGTTGCAGTCTCACTGAACGCTGAGTGTTGGCAAAGTCAGAGGTTTGCAGAGTTCGAGATGCCAGAGAAGACTCCATGACCAATTTTTTTGAACATGTTCTGTGACTCAAAATGAAACTGAGAACTCTGCTAAAGTCTTACTCCCGCATGTCGTCCAGCTAGTCACAAATGATGAGATACGACCTGAATGGCGAGCACGACGGGTGCCTCTTGTATCAGGCTTCTTTTTTCTCTTGCTCAAAAATATACTGGTGTCAGAGAATGCTACATTAGCAAAAATTAAACCTCTACATTTTTGCACGAGAGCCTTTCTTTAGTTTTTCACTGTTTTCTCAATCAAACAACATCCGTGTAACTAAACTTATATAGGTGTGTTGTAGCTGCTGAATATACGGACTGATAAAACCAACGATCAGGCGGAGTGATACATTCAGCAGACTCAGCACACCTACATTTGCAAACTAACACAGGTGTTAGTTGGTTGAGAAAACAGTGACAAACTAAACAAAAGAGTCTCATGCAAAACTGTGGAGGTTTAATATTTGCTAATATCTTTCTCATCAGTATGATATTTTTGAGCAAGAGTTGTTTTATATGCTTAAAAGACGCTATAAAAATAGACCCAGTCTGGCTAGCCATCGACCCGACTCTAAGGTGGACCTTTTCTTTTATTACTCTGTTCTTTGAGACTGATTTCCCAGCTCATGAGGTACTGACTATTGATTAATTTGACAGCATCATTTGTTCATTTTCAGATGGCCACAACCCCGGGTCTACTGAACAGCCAAGGAATCGCCCACACAGACCTGAAGCCTGTCAACATCATGGTGGACCACGTGAGACAGCTGCTGAAGGTCAAAATAATTGACTTGGGTTTGGTCTGCAGCGTCCAGGAGCGACAACAGTTCACCTACCTCCAGCCACTCTTTTACAGGTAAATGACAGGAGGACAGTTCTGGTGTAAGATTTAAATAAACAGCAGAAACATGTAATCAGATCAACAAGTTTGTGTTTTTGAGGCCATTCTCAGAGCTCCTATCACATCTGCCATGGACATGTGGTCTCTTGGCTCTTCCTTGGATGCTCATTGGTTAGGACTACACTCAAACTCAAACTCTTTCTTACAAACAGAATAACCTCACATTAAATGAATTCAGCTATAATCAGTGTCTCAGCTATAAATTTAATGTATACGTCGGGAAAAAATGTCAGATGGTGTTTTTTTCTGTATGACCCTTTAGAAAGTCCTTACAAACAAGTTCAACTAACTTTGTGACCCTGTGTGCAGCTCAGACGGATTATTCAGGCAAGAGGACAAATACCACAGAATCCTTTAAGCATGCCTTAACTGTATCAGGAGGAGACAACGCCTTCTGCCTCCTTCTCTATCAAGTTTTTCTTAAGGTGTCCTTCCACTGCTTTTGTTTTATAAAGTCAGAGGTGCGAGATCTTTGCCAGGCCTCCATAAACAGTAAACAGTTCTCACTACTACTACAATTATCTTTATTATGGGTGCCAATGCATTTTGCAGCAGGCGTTTTACACAGAACATTATCAGTCTTTGGTATAAACATCCATGTGATGCAGAACTTTAATGAAGTAGCGTCTGCATTATGAATACTTTGAGGTTTCTGTTGTTTTAAGACAGCAGCAGTCTGAGCTGGTATTAGCCACAGTATGTCCTCTATGTCCTTAAAACTGGCTTTGAGTCACTTAATAAGACGAGTTATTGAGTTGAAATTTAAAAAAGGGATTATGTTACATTCTTCGATGCATTTAATATGTTATTAAGAGTTCATTTATAGTAACTATTTTTAAATTTTTAAACAAATCTCTCAAAGTCCCACAACAGCTCCAAAGTGAAACCTCAGAGAAAAGGTTTTACATCAAGAGACTCAAAACTGCATTTTTATGATTTAAGCAGGAGTCCAGAAAGCAGCTCACCGGAGAGGAAGAAGAGGAAAACATTGACAGACCTTCCTCCTCATTCACGTCAGAGTCCACCTGAAGCAGAACCTCCTGAGGTCCAAACTCTCTCCCAGAAGAAAAGAAAGAGAGAGAATGAAGATGACCAGTATGGAAAAAAGGTAATAGTAAAGAAGAAACACTAATGTGTGATTTGTGTGGCGGTTCAGACGACTCGCCGGAGCGGAAGAAGATGAAGATGAGTCAACAGGATGACCCCCAGCAGGGTCCACCTGCTGCAACTTCTAAAGTGAAAATGAAGAAGATAGGATGCACTGGCACCTGTGCACATTGGAAACAAGCAGGTCGTATTTTATTTTTTGTAACTATACTGAATATTACAGACTAACTTGTGACAAATGTGTGATTTGTGTTGTGGTCCAGCCCCAGCAGCTTGCCACAGACGAGACAAAGAAAAGTGGACACAAGATAAGCTGGTTTTATTTTTTTCTTTATTTTAATTAAAAGCAGGGCTGCACGGTGGAACAAGGGGTTAGCACTGTCGCCTCACAAAAAGAAGGTCGCAGGCTTGACTCTTTCTGTGTGGAGTGTGCTCCCCCTTTGGTCTGTACTCCAGTTTTCCCCCCACAGATCTAAAACATGCATTTTTCTTTCATTGGTGACTCTACACTGTCCCTGAACGTGAGTGTGTGTGAATGGTTTGTCTCTGTTTGTCCCTGTGATGGACTGGCGACCTGTCCAGGGTGTCCTTTGCCTGCTGGGATAACTCCAGTCACAGCAGAGCCTCAGAGGACAAGGTAAGGTGTAGATAAAGTGCAGGAAGGTCCTCGTGCAGCAGCTGTTCAACAGTTCACTATTAAATCTCTGCTGCAATGACTAATGAACATTACTGTTTTGTACCATTCTCTGGGTTTTAGGTTTCTTTTACACTTATGTCAATTTCAATGGGAATCCCCCCTCTGAGTGCCTTTGGGGTGATGGTACAGTGAAAGTGTGTGACGTTCTCTGCATCAGGGTCAGGACACATGTGACAATGGCCTTCCTTTAACACCCAGAGTTTAGCTTTTCAACAAAGTAACTTTACTTTTATGTTAGTACATCATTTTAGTACTCGTTCCACCTCTTGTCAAAAAACAAATTAGGTGACTTGTTGCAACGATGGGTTAAAAAACTGTCAGAATGTGCAAAATAGTGAACAATCAAAACATTTAGGAAGGCTACTAATCATTTAAACTCGTATGAGAGATGATTACTGATAACTGGGGCAGAGAAGCTCAAGTGCAAAAGATCACTGGCACACAAACCCAGTCACGCCTCAGAGAAGAGGTTGATGCTGATGTGCGGTGAAAGGCAGCGCCGGTGCATTAGATGGAGCGCAGAGCCGCAGTGAGTCAGCTCGTCCAGACAGGCTCTGTGTAGGTGTCTCTTAGGGGACGGGCGGGCTTTTCCATTACGAAACCGCCGAGTTCAGGCTTTTCAATACTTCATGACATGCGAGGGGGCCGTAATAACAACATCCTTTTAAGCCGGTCTGACCTGTCAGGTAACAGCCCATCATCTGAGGGTCACAATGCTTCGGAGTGAAAGGGTTTGAAATCAGACATCCATTAACAGATTAACTCCTGCACTTGTTATGACTCCTTCATTACATCATGTGAACCAGTTCTTTGGATTTATGGCTCGCAGTGCTGCTAGTTTGTTGTCTCAAATCTTCTCACATGACCGGTATTAATTTTTTATAGGCACAGCCAGATGTGACAAAACAGATCGAGTTTGTGTTTGCACTTGGCCATGCACTCAAAAAGTAAAGCAATGACACACCAAATGTGCTTTAAGTGCCTTGTTATTTTTGCAGCGGCGTAATATGAGGCTGTCCAAACTTAATTCTTCAGTTTCTCCCATTTTCTTGGCGACTTTATTTCTGAAACGCTGACATTTAAGGTATCACTTCAGCCACAAATGGCTCTGCTGGCTTTGTCCTCATTCTGCATCACCCATTATCAACGCCCTTGCGAACTGCAGGCTTATGTAACGGCAACACGCTCAGTTTTCACTCAGACACAAGAGTCCATAAGCACGGTGCCATGTACTGTGTTGACCTTTAAACAGAGCTGCTATTAAACATGTTTATATCTGTTATTATGGGTAACAGACTGTATTGGGCATGAGATACAGTCATGGGAGAATTAAAATCCACCCTCTTTCCGTTCTATGGTTTTATCAGGACATAATAAAACAATGATCTGGTCTTTAGCAGGTTCTAAAACCATTTGAATCTAACTTCATCTGTAAAAACACATAAAACAGATGCATCATGTCATTTTTTTATTAAACAAAACTGAAAGGCTGTGTGTGGAAAAACTAAGTCCACCCTTGCTGCTTCTACGTAGGAGGGAAAGCAGCAGCCAGCTGATCAAATATATTGATTAACTGATCATCATCAGTGGAATCACCTCAATAAAAGCAGAGTTTCTGTCAGTTTGCTGCTCTGGAGCAGTCAGGTGTGTGTTAGCACAATGCCAAAGTGGAAAGACATCAGCAATGACTGTCTACAGTGAGAGAAATTATTTACAAATGGAAAACATTTTAAACAGCTGCTGATCTTCAAAAGAAGGGGATCTTCCTGGAAATTCACACCCAAAGTCAGACCATGCAATGATCAGAGAAATTACCAAAATAAACAAACCCCGAAAGGTCCATCCCAGGTTCCACAGGCCTCATTTAATAGGTTAAGTGTTAAACTTATTTACAGTGCAATCAGAAAAAGTCTGAACAAGTATGGAAGTTGAGAAAAAACTTAAAAGAACACGACAGCAGGACTGCATCTGAATGAACCTCAAGACTTCTGGAACAATATTCTTTGGGCAGATGAGACCAGAGTAGAGATGTTTAATCATAATGCACCATGTTAGGAGAAACCAAATAGTTTTTCATTACAAACACATACCAATGCTGTGGTGGATCTTTAGAGAGATGAGCAGAAACAAATGTCTGCATACCTCAAAGAACTGAAGCAATGTTGTTAAAAAAAAAAAGTGGGACAAAATTCCTCCAGAACCACGTGAAAGGCTGATAAAGTCCTCCAGAAAACCACAGAGTTATTGGTGCTGATGGAGTGCTGAGTCATGGGGTGGACGTAGGTTTTTTCACACGCAGCTTTTAAATTTTGATTTTGTTTAATAAATAATGACTTGATGGAATCTGCTGTGTGCTTTTGTTCACTTAAGATTAAATTTGAATAACTGCAGAACCTGGTAAAAAAACCAAATTATTTTGATTATGTCCTGATATGTAAAACCCCAAAATCGAAAGAAGGTGGACTTCTTTTTCCCCCATGACTGCATGCAATGATTGGATATACAGCGAGTGCGTAAGCACAGATTTGCATTTCATTGAAGAGGACTATTGTTTTGTTTGCACCAGATGATGCTTATTGTGTTTTTTTTCCAATTTGGAAGCCCCCTTCCTCCCATCAGTTTCTT
>NC_051435.1:14792544-14950575 GCF_001649575.2 Kryptolebias marmoratus | reverse complement strand
CCCCCCCCCCCCCCATCTCTTACGTCAAAGCTTCCAGACTATCACTGAGTGAAAGGGTTTTCCCGCTCAGCGCCCCCTGAGAGCTGCCCTGCTTTTTCACAGGCCGACAGGTTTCTGTATGAGCTGGAGAGACAAAACTTCAGCAGAAATTATGAATCAGCTTCCTGACCAACCTGCCAACTTCCACATCTTTTGTTGCGACCCCCCACCCCCCCACCCAAACAGGTGCTTCTCTAGTAAAATAGTAAACCAATCTGTCATTTCTCTTTCCACGCAGTGAAATGAGCAAGTGAGCGAAGGACCATGGCGTCAACAGGATATGTGCTCAGTTCCTTTGAACAGATTGCTTGTTCCTGTCATTTGACTCAGGGTCATGCAGTAACCAGAATGGAAATGACGCCGAGAAGTTTGGTAGTGTGAGCCCGGCTTTTGTTAAATGACAGCCAGAGCCAGCGGACGAAAGCTGTCAAGCAATCAGCCTGAATAGACTTGAGTACGTGACACAGAACACCGATGTGGAGAAAAACGAACTAAGACGAGAAGGAGACGCTAAGCTTTTAGTCCAGATTGTTAATTAGCTCAAAGAAATCGGCTGAGCCTTACGACTACTGAGCTGGAACAAAACTGCACGTTTTGTCTCAAACAATCAGTCCGTCACCCCCACTTCTCAACCCACCGTCCAGTTGTGGAAACACACGCCTGACCTACATATAAAAGCCTGATGCACACTAACCCACAGTCTCTGCCACCTTGTATAAGCAGTTCCGAGAAGCGAAAGGCGGACTTGTAAACAGATTGGAGACTGTTGGCTGTATTGTGGAGCTGGAGTAGCTGACGTCAGCCAAGCCGGGTGACGTCATGCGTTCGCTGCAGCCCGAGGAGGTGATAGACAGACGGCCGGCCGGACGGGGGAAAGGTGACACCGAACAAACAAGCTGCGTCCACACAAAGCAGAAACGAGAAGCCAGTCACTGAGAGGAGGAAGAGGAAGGGAGATACGCCGGAGTAAATGGCCAAACAGATGCATATTGATGTGTTTTCAACGTTGTGGTATTAGCATTGACAAAAATGCAACATTTCATCACAGTTTGGCTGCGGGCCCTTTCCTTCAACATCACATGCTGTCATGAGGAGCATGACTGTGCTCTTCAGTGAGGGTGTGCTCAGCTCAGAAACTCCTCAGAAACTCCTCGTTCTCAGTAAAAAAAAAAGACTTAAACAGCACAGCTAAACCTGAACCAGAAACTTTAAATACCTTAGGTGAGTTATGAGGCATAAAAGTTAGATTTGTGGTCGTCACAAGAACGTTTTTGGTCTGAATCTCTGCATGAATTCTTCTGTGTACAGTTTGCACGTTCTCCCCGTACACGAGTGGCTTTTCTCGGGATACTACTGTTTTCATCCCCAGTCAAAAAACGTGAATATCAGATTAATTGGAGGATCTAAATTGTTCCCAACTGTAATGAACTGGTGACCAGTCCAGGGCGTACATTGCCTCTCAGTTGTTCTCAGCAGATCACATATGGGCAAAAAAACATATTCATTTAACATTTTTTTGTTTACATCTGTGACGACATGTGGATTATGTAAATAACACATGGGAAGACTTGTAGTTTAAACTATAAATACATGGTATATTTACTAAATGACATCAGTGATAGTAGTGGTAGATAAACAAACTGGACGGAGCCATCAATGCCAACCCATCCTCTTAATGACATGGCATAGTAAAAAGCTGCTGTGCCATCTACAGTATGGTGATTACAGGTCAGCTGTAACAGGAGACAGAGGCTCAGGAGGCTCAGTGACGCAGCCACCGGATCACATCTGGTCCTCCAAGTTTCCACCGAGGCACAACTTCTGACACTCCTATGTCATAATATAACCATGAGGTGCAACGAGGCACTTTGACTCTCCGGGATCACTGCTTCTCTGTTCCTCCTTCATTTCTCTTTTGCACGTTAAAATCCCATCGGATGAAGATGAAACACGCACGGAGGAGATAACTCAGAAATTCAGTTGAACGGCGCAGAAAGTCAGAGGCATATAGTTGAACACGCGATCTGTCTTTCAATTAAAGGATGTGAGCGCTGGTCAGTTTGCACCTTGGTGAAATCGTAGCCCCACTTTGGGCTCAGCGGGGGTCATTTTAAACAAAGAGATTATATTTTCAGACACAGCAGTTGTTCCAATAGGAAACAATGCTGTTACCATTTTGCCTCAATGCTCTTCAACTATTAACATTTTGGTTCATGCATTCACCGTTTGCACATAATCCTGGATCCACTTATGTGTGCAGAGGCACCAACTCCAGACCCTGCACAGAACCAAGCTGTACTTTATTTCATAGTCAGCATTGTTATAAAACCATAATGTGCTTGTCTTTGTAACAAATATTTATGACAAATGAACACTTGTTCAGAATGATAAGTTCTTACACGCTGTGACAACAAATACCATCCATAAAGGCTCAGTCGCATGCATAATGCACGCCAGGCGATGGATAAATGATGTGTATTGCTTTGCCTTTATATGTTTTGTTTACTGTTGCTGACAGCTAAATAAAAATCCCCCCCTGCAGCTTCTCCAACTCCTACAATCACTCAGCTGAGGTTCATAAATTACTCAGGCCAGGTACAGACTCCGGGCAGTGAAGGTGTAATGAAGTGGATGCTGCTTGTATAAAATAAAGACAAAGCACAAAGCCTGCTTGTGTTATCAGGCAAATATATTAAAATGTCATATTACTTTGGAAGTTTAATTCTACATTAATCAGGCTAATATGCTTCATAAATTTACTAAGAATTTATTGATAACTTTTTGAAGTTAATTATTGATTTTTCAACCTATTTTTATATGATTTTTCAAACTGGACTACAGCTTTTACTCTGGTATCAAATTCAGTTTTTTTAAATGTGCCCGTCAGTAGCTGTTCAGAAGGTTGAAAATTCCTTCCTTAAAGGCAGCTGGGCGTGGCTCAGCAGGTTCTTACACACACGTGAAGTTAGCTTTGTGAAATGGATAAAGGAGCAGCGTCCTTGGTTCAGACGTATCGCTGCATTCATGATCCTCCTCTTCATGCATACCTGCTCACTCAGCCCTGTGACTACCTTTGTTGACAGCTCAGAAGCGTATCATATTACTCACCTTCAGCCCTCCATTCTGCAGAAAGAAGGTTTCTCAGGTTTAACTTTGTGCGGTTGTAACACAGGAAGGCAATACTTTAGCATAAAACCAGTTATCTGCAAAACTGCAAAGACCTCAGCTTTTAAAATACAAACAACCAAAAGGGTCAGCTTGGTTAAATTTGCACCCACTAAGCCAGACAACTAGCATGGCTTTTTGCTAACTGAAGCATGAGGCTCTGATATGGTTTGGTGACAGTGGTGATCAATTTATTGTAAGTTGTGTGAGTTTTGGTGGCACTTTAAAAAGATGTATAAATATTAAAACAACCCAAAAGGGGGAAAATACATTAATTGTAAAGGAATAGGGGGAATGTGAGTGTCTGTGGCTGGGAGACAGACTAATTCAGCTCACAGCTGCTGGCTGGACTCAGCAGGAGAGAGTAAGGGAATGTAATGCCTGTAATGGAATGTTCACTTAGACGCCAAAGCCTGCTGCACAATATTAAGACAGCCCGACGTGCGTCATAGCTCTCACAGCTGACAGTGTTTCTCTAAGTGTGTGCGGCAGAGTGTGTGCCTTTGTGTTTAATCTCTTTACTGTAGCACCACAGCAGTCTGGTGGTGATGTACGAGCCAAATCAAAGACCTGGGCAGTGTCACCATAGTGACGTGTACAATGACAGCTCGCTGCTCGCTGGAGTAATGTGCAGGACGAGCGCTACGAATATGATATAAAAGAGGTAACTATGGTTCCTCTGAAAACACAGAAGACAGCGTACTGTACTTACCAAAAAATACTGTACTTGGTGAGAATGATGACAACTTTTTCAAATTGCAGTGATTATTTAGGCTTTTGGTGGAATAGTGGAGCACACATCTTGCACAATCTTACAGTTCTCAACCCAATGCATGTGGTTTGTTTCCCATAAGTGCTCACTGATTGATTTATTTGCCGCTCACAAAGGGCAATACATTTGCACAATGCATCTTTGTTGCAGAGGTTCAGAAACAAAATGTCAAGAGTGCAAAACAAAAAATAAAACCGTGTTTGTTCTCTTTAGTTTAGTTTATGTTGAAGCTCTGTAACTGCAGGAATTAGTCACATGAAACATCCATTTTGCAAACTGAAGTTCTCCTTCCAAGGCGACCTAATCACCGTGTGAGTCAGCTTGTCTGAAGTTAGCATTTGTAAGCAATAGTTCAGGGTGTGATTTTGTAGAGGGGCTGTCGCAAACTAGAGTTAATCGGATCTTAGAAGGATAAACAATAACCACTAATAAGACTGGAACCTAACATGTTCTTTACTTTATTTTTCACTTTACATATTCATACTTTATGAAACACAAAGGAAGCCCTAAACATGCTCAGAGTAGCATTTTTCAGCTTTGCAGTCAGCAAGATATTAAAGGGATAGTTAGGATATTTTGAAGGGAAAAGGCTATAAAGAATGGACATCCTACATGTTTTTGATAGGTCTTTGAATGAACCTCAGTTTGAAAAAAAAAGAATTTAATTAAATAATTCTGGTCAGATTGACAAGCAAAGGGTTGCTGCTAATACTAGCTAATGGCTAGTATTAGGCTAGTATTACTAGCTAATGGCTAGTATTAGAGGTGAAAAGCTCAAAGTGGGTCACTGCTGTCTTTGAACAACTTTAATCTAAAATATTTTATCGCAGTTCATTCAAATGCAGCTTTCAGCTGGAAGGCTGCACCAAAATAGGTCCACGTATCTGCTGCTATTTGCGCTCGTAAATAATCCGAAATTACACGTGAACGGCCATGTTATGGGAAACACAGTGTTCTACTTTTCTAAGGTTTCATTATGCCCACAGTACTTTTAGTTGCTCACTTCCTGAAGTGTTTGTTGCTACATCAGCTCACCTGTGTTCTCTCTGTAATCACCCAGTGAATACGCTCCTGGTTTAACCTTCTGGTTTGTTCTCAGTTTGCCCCTAAAGGTTCTTACCTGATGTTCCGTTACCTTAGTTCCACTTTTGTGCGCCTGTGATGTATCCAATCAACCACACCTACATGACACAAGTAAGATATAAACTGTTCATTGTTTGCTGTTTCAAAAGATCTGAATCACCTCTTTAGGTCTGGTTGTGGTTCTGCTCACGCCGTCGCATGTGACAGCTTTTCATGTGCTGCAACCAGGGTGCTGATTAGCAGCAGCTGACCGTGTGTGGGTGGCTTTAAAGGTCGGGCTAAACCTGCGAGACACTCCGAACTTCAGAGAAACCTACTTTTGTGCAACCCGAAGAACAAAGTGATGAGACAACATTTCCTGAGTGTACAGCGTCACTACCAGCCTTCAAACGCCTGACTAAGTGGAAAACACCACAAAATTTTTGCAGGTTTCCTGGTATTTAAGTTTGGGTGTGTAATGCAAACAAACAGGAGAGTTCTTTCCTTTTTTATAGTTTTTTTTCTTTTCCAAAGCCCTTTGCAAGCTTAACAACGTTTCATTTTATTATATTTTTTTAGTTAGTAATACATTCACAACAATCTAAGCCTGTATGGCAGCTTTTACCAGATGTGTGAATAGCCTGAAGGAGGAGCGAGCTCTGTTCTGCAGGCTCTTGACGTGTGTACTTCCGAACGCTGTTTATTTACTTAACTCGGAGGCTCCACAAGTTCCACAGATCCTCTGGTATTCATACTTGTCCTGCCAGAGAGCTCCATTATAAGCAGTGACGCACGTGCACCGTTTCTCACTCACGTACGCACAATTAGGAGGGCGCTAATCTCTCAGGGAGGAGGGGACAAGATCTGAAGGTCGGCACAGTGGCTGCACGAGAGCGCTTTGAGCGTGTTTTTTTATCAGCTCCAGATCACATTCAGGGCTTTTTTGTTTACAGTAAGTTCTGGCACACACACAAAGTTTGTAATGCAGCGTTTCTCACGCCTGACTTGGTGTCATCGACCACATGAGGCTGAGTTCCCTTCTTGTCATCAGACATCAACTTCCTCTCTCTGTAGCTGATTTTTCAGACTGGAAGTTTTTTTTCAAATTGGTACTGTTCTCTCTCAAGCATTTTTAAAATTTTTTTTTTTCAACGCAGACATATCTCCCATAAAGGTCACTGCCAGCTATTTACTGATAACCTTTTTTTTTTCTCATGACCCTAAAACAGGCCAGACTGTTAACACTGAGGGCAGGAAACACTATTTTGAGCCTGTCCAACGTATAGCTCCAGTTATTTGAGTAGCTTTTTTTGAAGAAGTAGATCTCTGGGGTGTTACAGAAATATATAAATAAAAACTGGGAAGTGATTTTAAACATGTACATTAAGTCATAAACCAGCCTGGAACAAATTAAAACACTGAAGCCTGGATTTATCTTTAGCTCAGCTTAGGGTTTTGTGCCTTTTTGTTGATTTGTACAAAGCCAGCACAAAGCGTCACTTCTAATTGTCAGCCAAACTGCGTCTCTCTGCGCTGACACAGTTTGCCCACATTTAGATGAGGTACTTTGCATGCCTTTAGAGGAAATGCGTGGACTGCTCATGCTTATTGAATTTTTTTTTTTTGCCATGGCAAAATTTGCCTGATTCTCAAAGCTCAGCGACGTTTACAATTTGCATCAAATATTTACTGTCTGCTGGCGGTATTTGCATCTCAGAAAACAAAACGAGACAAACAAGCTGTTGTATTGTTGCCGTCACAAAAAGAGGACGGGCATGTCAGGAAAGGTATGGTTTATCCTCTCGTCCAGTGATAAGGGTAGCGATGTTGCATCGACAAAAGGAGTCAAAGTGTGTTTAAAAAAACAAAAACAACGTACAACAAAAGCTGTCGGCTGATAAATGTGTTGGTGCTCCTGTCATTAGTCAATATTTGAGATGCCTTGTCTTTAAAAAAAAAACGGTACAAAATGAGCTGTTCCCACCTGCGCCTCATGCTGAGTGAGAAATTGGCTTGTCTAGTTATTTAACGGGGCTCTGACACATTCATGTGTTTTGTGTTTAGCACAAAAAGACCACAGACTCGCGCTGAAATTCAGTAGCTTTGTGAAAATAATAAAATGTCTGTTTTTTTTGGTAACTTGTATCGTGTGTAAAGTTTTGTCAAATACATTCATGTTTTTACTGCTTTGGAAATGTATTAATTTATAGAATAAGATTGGGAAATTTCTGGGCTAGTACTGCTTTATTTTTCCAGCTTTTCCACTCGTGTATTTCTATATAAAAAGTTACCATCAGCACCACGAGGCAGTGCCTTGCAGGTCCTCCGTTGACCTCTCTAAAAGGGAGCGTTTGGTGTCTTTAAAGCAAACCTGTGCAGTATTTATGAGCGGCAGGTGTCTTACCTGCAGTCAAAGCGCTCTCAGTTTGGAGGACTGGTGAGTTTCTCTGAGGAGGAAACCAAACTACCAGCCACTCAGGATGGGCGCCGCCAGAAAATCCAGATTTTTTTCCATTTAAAACAGCTAAAAAGACAGACCTGCCCACAGTTTATCTCGTGATAACACATCCTGTAACACCACTGACTTTGTTTTTACACAAATGTTCCACTTGTAGGAGAAAGTAGTGCCAAAACAAACTTCCACCCAATGGAAAAGTACTGCAGAGTAAAAATTCACAATACTGCACCGGCTCAGATCACTGTGGGCATTCTGAGGTTTAAGTTGTTTTTAGATGGGCGGAAAAAAAAAAAATCAATCTTCTTGTGGCCCCATTGAGAGTAGCTTTCCCATCAAGATCCTCCTTGATTCTCCAAGAGAGAATTGCTGTCTTTTGTTGATAAAAGAAAAGAACAAATTTGACCACAGACAAGCCATACTGACAGAATAAAACTAAAACTACAACACAAACTTATTTCAATTTATCCTGGAAGTCAGTAATCAGTGTGCAACTACATTAAGCAAATAACAAAGTTTATGTTAAACTCTAGCACTGCATGTTGCTATAGTTCCAAGTTATTTTTGGGAACTCGGCAGTATATTTTCAGTGTCCCGTCCTCCACAGTTCATTTGATACTTGAGCCTCGGAGAGATCCTCTGAGCTTCCCGTTGAGGCGTGCAGATTGACTTGTAGCTGGAAGCTCAGGGACATCTTGCTCCGGTCGCATGAATCCTCCTCTTCTCTGCACCGGGTGACCCACGCTGAACTGCGCTAACCTGCAAGCTCAGTTTACATCCACAGAAACACGACAAAACACGTCAGAATCGCTCCCGTATCTGCCACAAACATACACTCACAGTCCAACATATATTAATAAGGTCAGTTTATTAGGACTGTCAAATAGATGCACAGAGAGAAACATGCTGTTTTCACTGATAACCAGTGATCTTAGTCCAAGTGTGCTCAATAAATTAATTGGTGCACGTTTAGCCTGAACTGCAGCCTCTACAAGACACAGATGCTGTAATCTTTCTGTCATTTCTTACTTTTTTCTCTTAAAGTTGAATGTCCTTGTTTGCCTGTTTTCTACAGAAGCAGTTCAAGTGAAGCACTCAGGGTCAGCGCCGTGTCTCGCATCAGTTTGTGTTTTGACAACTATCTGGTCCAACTTTCTGCAAATATAGAACCAAAAACTGCTCATTTAAGACCAATTAAACTTCAGTTTCAATATGAATGTGAAGTAAACTGTAATGTCAGTACTTCATGGTGCTCTGCTGTAAAACCCGACAAACACTGCAGAGTTTAGGCACTTTGTTTGTGCAGCAGACAAAAAAAGGGCCACAGTCTCATGTTGGTTTTATTTATTTTCCACTTAAAAAATAGAAAACCCAAAGGGCTGAAGAAAGCAAAACCAAGATATTGAAACAAAAAATGAGGCGAATAAAACAAATTTAAAAGGCTTCATAACATTTAACATTAGTAATATGCTAATAGGCTACTACTGATTCATAATACCTGTTTGGATGTAACATCGCTCTATCAACTTAGTGCATGTTTAGTTATTATTGCTACACATTAATTTATAAAGAAGCATGAACTTACTCATCATCTAGCTTTATTTGTGAACAATGCCCTTTTATCAAATGATCTTCTGTCTGAATTGGGTCAAACCTAGGAAGCTAAAAAAACAAAACAAAGGAAGGCGATCTCAGATGTTTACACCCCTCAGAAACCTGCACAAGCCTGCACAAAAGACTTGTCGAACCTGTTGGGAAGCTGCAGTCCAAGAGCAGAAAAGTTGGACTACAAAAGACATTTTCTGTTTTCACAAGCTTCAGTGGGGCTCACTGGTGACCTTAATTATAACTTATGAGTTGAGGGTTTTATTTAAACACAAATTTCAACATGAAGCTTGTTTGTAAGTTTTGCATATAAAGTGTCCTGCCCTGCATGTCAAATGAAACACCACGATCTGTCCCTGCAACAATAAAAACTGGTTTTATATGCTTCTTTAGGGTATTTGGGTTGTTCCATTTCCCATAAAACTATAGGAAACACTGATGACTCATTTATTCTAATGTGTGAGACGTTAACTCTGTGACCTGTGGGATGGTGTGTTGGTGGGCAGTGCCTCATCGGGTTACTTCAGCTCACCGAGCGGAGCAGAGAGGACTCTTTCGGGAGGGAATCGGACCCCCTGGTTTTTGTTTAGAGAAAACGTTTAAATAAGAGCAAGCTAATGGAGCTCCCCAACACGTTTCCTGGGAACCTTACCCTCCCGTGGCCTTCAGGTCAAATGGACCCCAAGTTACAAGGGCTTCTCTACCTCTCTTCAGAAGGGTTAAAGAAAGAAACATGAACAGATAGGTCCGATTTTTAAACATTTCTCTCCTTTATCCAAACCATTGCTGGTTACATTTGAGCTTTTTTTTAAGTGTTGTTTTCTTCCAGGTTTTGATTTTGTGAGGAAGTTTAGAACATACTGCATTTATTTTATCTGCAAAAAAATAAAAGTAAAAAAAACTCTGAAGCTGCTCAGAAACCAGAACCCTGAAGCTTCGGCTGGAGTAACACCGAACAAGAAGAAATAAACAAAAAACAGTAGAACCTTGGATGAGCTCCTGCTATCGTATTACTGACAGCAGGAAGGTTTTAATAAACTATCTGAAGGTTAAGACTGCCGGTATCTTGCAGCGACCGTCTTCTTCTTGCTGAGCGAAACCTTGGTGTAATTCAGAGCGTGTTGGTTCGCTGATACGCAGCAGCTGACGGCTGACATGTTGGTGCCAGCTGGACCTTGGGGGCCGACAGTCAAGAGACAAATGTCACAACATATGTTACACGAGTAAATATGCCCAACTCGGTGACGGTGTAAATCTATAGCATGGGAGCACTTTGAACTCCTGCAGGGCTTAGAGCAGGCTTTATGCGTTCTCCTGCTTAAGTGGAGATAAAGAGCGAGCACGGGGGTGGGAGGTGGAGAGCGGCGCCGCAGAGTTCACTTGGCTCGTGGACGGTTCAGACTCTCATATTGCGGCTGCGTCACTTGACTCCCACATAGCTCTTCCTGACAGACGTCAGGACACCTGTCCGTTCAGCGGGAGGGTCGCCGGGGTCAGATGCATCACCATCGCCACGGGCGGGGGGAGGAGGCGTTGTCATCTTCATCGGGGGAGCCTTGCCAGCAGTTTGCCGGAAGGTAACCGTTTCCAGGAAAGAACTGAACGCCAGGGGCAAGGTTTGGGACTGAGTTTAGGATTGGAGCAAACTATCAGAGAACCAAAAGAGTCAAGCACAGAAATGTGAGACTACAGAAAGACTCAGAGGCAGAACAGACTTTAGGAAGTGAACTTTATTTAAATAAATAGCAACATAAATAAACAATCGTTCTTGAATAATCATTCTCTCCCCCTGCCTCTTTTCTTTGTCTACTCTACACACACACACACACACACACACAGGCAGACGTGATCATCCTCACACAGTCAAGTAAATATCTGGGGGGAAAATAAACGGAAGGAAATACTTCTAAAGTGATATACCTAAAGTTTATCCAAAAGTTATCTTCCAGATTTGCATCATGATTCTTAGTGTGTCGACAGTTGTGTGATTTTGATTTTTTTTTCCCATCATGAGAAATAAACAAACAAATCTATAAGAAATACAGATAAAGTGCAAAATTTAGCTCCTGTTTAGACAGCAAGCTGAAAGGTCAACGACATTATGGGAGGGCCGACTGGATGAACGACCCCTAACGGAGCCATCTTTCTTTCTTTCTGTCTTCAGTGTCACGATCAGAGATGGAGACCTCCGACTGCGAGTTTGTTCTGATAAAGGCACGAGAGTTTCGTGGTGAGTGCAATCAACCAAAACGTCCGGGCAGAAAGATCAACACTGCAGGCTTCCAGGGCAGAACCTGGAAAAACACTGTTCTCCTATGAGATGCATCACAGATATGAGACAACGAACATCGGTTACGACAACACACGCCACTCATCTGAACTAAAAATTCTAGCCACCGAATAAAGTTCAGCTTCCTGCACAATGTGGTATTGCTATGTTATTATTATTACTTTTTTGTTGTTTTGTTTGTTTCATTTTCTTCTTTTCTAGAAAAGTAAAAAACAAGAATACAACCATGGTCCTGATAGTAACAGCTAGAGATAGAAACAAAAGGTGTAGCATTAGGATTTGGTGGCAGCGGGAGTATTTTTTTTTTTTCTTCTTCTTTCACAGCCAAAGCTGAGAAGATTGTACGAAAAATGGTAGCCGACCACCGTGCTACATCTTGAGACAGCATTCGAAGTGAAAAGTCAGTAGTGTGTCTTTGATAGATCATCCATGTCTTGTGCTGTTCACTCTTTGGTAAAACCCAAACTTCTTCCTTTAGTCTTAGAAAAAAAAAAAAAAAAAAAAGAAAACCTACAAGCATGCTGCAGGAAGGAGCAGCATTTTTGAAATGCCTTCCTCTAAAAGTCACTACAGTGTCACGTTATTGTGGTACCGGTTCTGGTCAGCGAGCTAGCTCGAGATCGAACGTATTAACGATTTTTAAAAAAAGAACAAAAACAAACCTCAGGCAAAATGCGCGTAATCCTGACCGTTTGAGACTCGCCTTTTCTTTCGTGTTTCCAGTTAAAATATTGCACTGCTCCCACAATCTTTGTTCTGTCCGTCTAAATATCAGCTGGGATTTCAGCTCAAAGTGTCCAAACTGTTGCCTCGTTGCCTGAGGAGGTAGTAGAAGCATCTAACTCAAGGACAATATGGATCCACACAGCTACGGCGCTACCGTGTTGACTGATGTACCTGTTGTGCTTTGCTCAAAATAACTCAGTTTTGGCTGATTAGGACGTAGCAGTCTCTCTGCAGCTTGAGGTAAAAGCAGCATTTGCGTCGCTAAAAAAAAAAAAAAAAAGAAATCGTCACAGTTTTAATACGACTTAAAATCCTTCGTTTGTAAGCTCAGGGAACTATACTGCATGTCCATTGCACTGCTACAGAGAAATGTCTCTTTAGAAAGGCGAACAAAGTGGGACTTTTTTTGTTTTGTTTTTTTTAACAAAGAAAGTATTTGGTCTTCTGTCCAGGCAAGTGGAAAAAAAAATCAATGAAAAAGTTAACTTAGATAAACATGAGCTCTCATTTCATTCAGGTGAGTCCATCTGAAAGCCAAAGGTGTCCATTGTTGCTTCTCTGGGATACAAACTCCACGCCTCATCCAGAGTTTGGTTATTGCTGAGTCTTTAGCTTATATGATCTCAAAAACATCCGGCACACATTCTCACATGTGTACCTCTTGGTAAATATTCTGTAAGTCTGTCGCTTGCATCAGCTTTTCGTTCCTTCTGCTCAGAGTTGTGCTCTTTTTTCTGTGTTTGTTTTACTTCACCATCACACAGCTGCTGAGCTGCTGCTGCCCCGCCAAGCCCAGCTCCTGCATGTTCGGATCTGCGCCGGCGGCCGAAGCCCTGCTCCACATGGCCAGTTTGGACGTGGTGGGGAAGAGGGCCTGCGCGGCGGACTGGGGCTGCTGCGGGGCGCCCGTGTACGAGGGCTGAGGGTGGGGCTGCTGGCTGATGTGCAGACGCGCCTCGAGAAGGTAGGCGGCCGAGGCCACGGGGGACAGGGAGGAGGTGTAGCAGGTCGAAGAGGACGAGGAGCAGCTGGAGTAGGAAGTCTCGAGAGTTTGGTGCCAGGGGCCGTGCTGAAGACCCGCCGGGGCCTGCTGAGGAGGCAGGGCGGGCAGGGCGGGCTGAGCGGGCGCGTCAAACATGGTGGAGGGGGGGAAGACGGAAGTAGGTGAAGGAGAGGACGGCTGCTGCTGTGTCAGGAAGAGCAGAGGATTCTGGGTAGGTCCTGTCTGGGTGGTTTGGACCTGAGGCTGTGGTTGGTGCTGAATCTGCAGCATCCTGGAAACAAACACAAAAGAAAAGCATTTCAGCACTAAAATAATAATTATATCCCCCCTGCTTACAATCTGAAAACCTTTAATCTGCATGATCTAACATGTGGGCTTTAATAACAATGTGCCTCACCTTTGCTGGTGCAGCACCTCCTCCAGCATGCTGCGGTGCTCAGAGAAGGCTGGGCTGAGCGAGCCTCGGCTGCCGCGGTTACAGGAGGGGGGAGGAACAACCTGCCTGGTCAGACCCTTAATCTTATTCAATCCCAGCAGTCCTTTCGTGCGTGTGTTCTTCCTCAGCTGTTGGCGGAAAGCTTTGAGGCCTGCAGAGAAAGTGATGAGAGAGTGTTACTCCTCTGTTTCTTTAATGTGACACATTTCAAGCAAACGGCAGATTAGATAACATGGAGGGGCCGTTTTATTATTTTTTTTGCGATCTTGCTCCTGTACCTTGCGTGAGAGAGGTGTCGGAGGCTCTGCGGCCCTCCTGGAAGCTGGCAGCGGGCAGGCTGCTCTGTGCCGGGGGCAGCAGGTGGGAGGAGAGAGTCAGAGGAGCTCCAGCCGGCTGCAGAGCTCCACCTCCAGCCCCCGAGGTCAGAAGTGTTGACATCTCCCCCACAGCAGCCTGCAAAGTGGGAGCAGGACTGGAGGAGGACTTCAGGCAGCTGTCAGAGGAGGCTCCATCTGAGGGACTAACCACAATACCTACGGAAACACAACAGGGCAGATTTTAGATTCTTTACCACCGGCAGAGTGAAAATTATGCTGGTTTTCTCAAATAGGTGTGAATCATAATTACATGGAGGGTTGCACTGGTGGAAACGGGCGGAGACCTCAGCCAGAGTGTGTCTGCGGGAGGTGGTGGGCGGAAGCAGGGGCCCGAGAGTTTGTGTTGCCTCCTCTTCTTCCAGATCTCTGGGACGCACCTCCTCGCTGATGCTCGTCTCCAGCAGACTGTTGGGGGAAATCGAGCGGTTCCAGAGCAATCTGTTCAGGCTGGCCTCCACTGGGAACACCACCCGCTGAAAAACAGACGGAGGAGCGCCGTCGGTTACAGACTGACGGGAGAACAGCACACAGCAATGTCCTGGATCTACAAAGTTATTTTTAATACCTGGAACAATCCGCTTTGGTCGCACTCCACCTCGGAGTACACAGGCGGAGGAGTGTTTTTGGCTGGAACTGAAAAAGCTGTAGGTCTAAAGCTCTCGCCGGACTCCATTATCACCTAAAGGCAAGCAGAGAGAGCCGAGCACTTTAGACTTCAAGCTGAGAGTCGGATCGAGGCTCGACTGAGCGTCCAAGATGCAGGTGGAGTGCTGACCTCTGGACCGGTGGAGTCGGAGGTGCTCCTGGGTCTCTGGCTCCAGGTTCCACACTGGCGGCTGAGCTGCTGAGAGCGATGCTCCCGCACTCTCTCCAGCAGCAGGTAGTAGATGGCGGAAAAGTGATTGTAGCTGCTGCTCTGCAGAGACTGAGGAAAATGAACGATTATTAACTTTGTTTCCTAAAATAAAAAGTCTGGACGTTCAGATTTGACAATAAAAAATTGTTTGTTTTTGTTTTTTTTCTGCTTGGTTACCTCGATGGTCCTCTGCCGATCGATGCCAAGCGTGTTCATGATGCTGAGCACAGGTTCGCTGTAGTCGCCCAGGTTGGAGTTGTACTCGGTGAGGGAATGGCTGAGGGTCTGATGGGCGGCCGAAGGGTCTGATAGCATCCAGCGGTGTTGCTTGATCTGGGTCACGGTGATCCTTCTGGTTGGATCTACCACCAGCATCTTACGGATCAGGTTTTCACAGTCTGGGCGAAGATAGAAAATCGGATGAGTCTCCGGCTTATTGTGTGCAGTTAATGATGAGTATTTGACAGGATCATGGATGAATACCTTGGGACATGAAGAAGGGAATTCTGAACCGTCCTTCGGTGACTCTCTGTCTGAGCGCAGGAAGGCTTGGTCCATCGAACGGCAGAGAGCCGCAGACGAGGACGTAAAGCACCACCCCGAGACTCTGTGGGGAGAGGAGCCAAAACGAGTGTCAGTTTGAATCACCCTCACTTTTATTCATTCATTTGTTCAAGTTCTACGCTTCTGTCACAGGCTTACCCAAATGTCCAGCTGAGGCCCCTCGTACTCTTTCCCCTCAAACACTTCAGGGGCAGCATAAGGCGGGCTGCCGCACCACGTGGACAGAGGCTCCCCTGCATTGTAGAAGTTTCCGAATCCAAAGTCTGCAAAGACAAAGATGCACAGAGGTTTGGTTATTCAAGCTCCTTTTTAAGCAGATGCATCACCATTCACTTCTGCATTTGTCACGTTTATGTACTAAAGGGACACACTTAATGAAAAGAGTGTGTGTTCACATGCAGGACCTGCTCCCTCAGGCTGATATTAGTCTTCGTAAAACGAGTGAATTTTTCACATTTAATCAGCACACAGACAGAACAGTGATTTAATTAGGGCTGTTTAGGAATCCCCAAAGCAGCACGCACTTCCTTCAAATCAATTAACTCTCTCTCTCTGTCACGTTCCTTACAGCCGCTTCCTGCCAGGCTGACGGGTAACTACAGCAACAGTGACTGTTGTACAGAAAAAAAAAAAAACCCACCGGCCAGCTTGATGTTCATGTTGGCGTCCAGCAACAGGTTCTCGGTTTTGAGGTCGCGGTGAACGATGTGGTGCCGGTGGCAGTAGTCCACCGCCGTGAGGATCTGCCAGAACTTCTTCCTCGCCTCGTCTTCGCTCATGCGGCCGTTTGAGGTCAGGTGGTCTGAGGGGAGGAAGGATATTTTAGTTTGAGGGAAGAGGGTTCGTGCGCCATCCGATCTGGATCAACGGATTTAGCAGCAGTGGCGTTTGAACTCACCGAACATCTCGCCGTTCTTTGCATACTCTGTGACGATGTACAGCATGTCTTTGGTCTCCATGACCTAAAAAAACAAAAAATTTGCATGAGACATTTTCAAACCATTGCAACTTCTTGTTTTTTTTACTTCTCCATATGCTTGTTCCACTTGTTTAAACAAAATACGCTGTCTTTCCATTCTCTGTCCTGCTGCATAAGGCAGCTTACTTCCTGCATGCATTTTTATCATGTTTTACAAACCGTCCACATCAACACAAACCTTAAAAGGACAATTCTCCACATTCACACACAGCAGCTGGTTAAATAGTTGGGAGTGTTTCCCTGAGGCTGGTACTAGTTGGCAACAGATGCTAGTGTTGAATTTCAAATTTCCTACATATCCCTACGTCAAAGAAACTGCCCCGGCTGCTAACACGAGTCGTGCCTTTTGTACTGAAAGCAGCGTACGTGCGGTGACTCAACGCTGAGCAGTTTGTCTGACAGGAAAAATGAAACTGCCAGTCTTTTCCTGGAGCCCACAGGAGGCCTCCCATTTCCTTTCGGGCCTCGGGGACGCAGCAGTTGAGCCGATAGGTTGCACAACAATGCAATTTTCGTCAGACGACAAAGGCCCGTGCGGATAACGCTGCGAGCCGGCTCTGCACTGAATGTCACCAGATTCCAGTGAATGGAAGCGCTTTATTCTCTCCAGCCACCGAGTCCTTTAGAGAACCAGGTGAGGGCGATTCAATGGACACGCCACCAACTGGGAAATGGTCTTTATCTGCAAGACAGAGTCGCTCTCTTGGAGCTCAGTCACCTCGAGGTGATGCTAACGTCACAACCACGAAGAACAAACATCGCACACAACAGGGCCCTCAAGCCATTCGCCCTTCTGCATCAATATTTAAATCCTTCAGTTTGTTTCAAACAGCCGCAAAGAAAAAAAACCAAAACAAAAACATTTACCATGCAGTTTATGAGCTTGAACAAATTTAGCCTGTGCAGCAAAGCAGATTAGAGTTTTTACTCAGCGTCTCGCTAGTGGGTCTCTTTTAAAAGGATTTAAAAAAAAAAGAGGATGAGAGAAACGAAAACACGGATCCTCAGTTATGCAAGAAAAATGTATTTTGTTCGTTTAAAACCTGAGGCGGATTGAAGTCAGATCAGAGGTCTTAGAGGGCTGCTAAAAACTGAACAAAGATAATCACAAGACTGTCCTACGCCGCATTTAACCCTACGTATGGAGGGGGAAGAAAATAATATTCGAAGATATGAGGAAGAACAACTATGTCACCAGCATCACTAATCTAAAGCCACAGGGCGGATCCCAAACAGGTTGAGCTCACGGTCAGTTTCACAAGGTTTAAGAGTGATTAAACATTAGTGGTTTCATCGATTTAAATGCATTCAGTCATTCAGATATTTCACATTCCTCTCAGGCTTGATTTGCATAATTTCTTGTCAGTGACGGAGGGAGCGATGATGGCATGGGAGCAATAGTTGCCATTCAGGCTTGGACGGTGCACCGTGTGAGGTTTGATGCCAAAGATGGTCAAAGCTTTCACCTCGAACACAAAGGGCTTTAATTGGCTCGTTCCATGTGAAACTCTTACTGCACATCCAGGCGTCGCTAACTCTTTGCTGTGAGGCGAGCGTTTGTGGTCAGATGACGCAAAGAAGCTTTCGGCACGGTTTCTCCTCAGTTCCTTTTAGTTCAGGAAGCAATAAATAAATAAATAAATAATAGATAAATAAACTAATATTAACTGATTCACTCAGGCTCCTGAAACCAGATGAATAGCTTTATTGTTACCAGTCAGTTTTGCAATAAAAGACTTTCTGTGACATTTTAACGATATTCACTTAATGCCTAATTTAGCTTTGCATGTGACCATCATTCTGCTCTGCATCTCTGCATATGAGGAGAAATATTTTGGGGGGGCTTTCCAGCTAAATGGCGTGCCCTTCTGTTCTGCAGCACACATCACTGAGAGTTTATCAGATGCAGCGGCAACCGAAAGAAAGAAAGAGAAAGGGGATTCAAGAGGGCATTGTTTGTTTTCCTTCGGCGTGGCTTGATGCCAGACGTGTGCCAAGGCGCTTGTAAGGTCAGCTGAGTCGGTCAAAGCGGATTCTTCGCCCTAAGTCTTCAATTTGATTAGGAGTAAAGCGTAGCTTTGTGGGGCGGCCTTCACGTGACGTGCAGACACATTGCACTTGGCTTTAACAGGTGCTAATAGGGCTTAATGTTCTCATGCTGAGCAACTCTTCCTTCACCTACGTCTCTGCAGTCACCTTCCCTATTATCGATGGCTGAGGACATCTCAGAAATGCATTGCCCCAACGAAGGCAACAGTGCCCATAAACGCCTTTCAACTCCCTTGCACACTTGCACAGCAAAAGGGAGAGGGAGGTCAGAAAGGGACTGCGTTAACGCTGCTGCGCTGTGGTCATGATTTAGTGTTTTCTTCACAAAATATCGTCACTGCTGCACAATGCGCTGCTTTCCTCATCACGTTCACACATTAAAGCACACGCATGCGGCAATTCAAAGAGGTCTAAAATGAAATGAAATAAAATAAAGCCCCCCCACCTGGTAGAGTTTGATGATATGAGGGTGGTTCAGCAGCTTCATGATCTGCACTTCTCTGTAAATCTTCTCCAGGTTGGAGGGGTTCAGCCTGGTCTTATCGATAATCTTTATCGCCACCTAAAAGAACAACACACAGAGCGGATGAGTCAACTTGTTAGCTTGCAAATGAATTTCTACAGTAATGATAATAGTAAAATGTGCAAATCCAGAGCACAAGACGAGGCTGCTGACCTGGGTTTTGGTGACTTTGTGTCTGGCCAGCTTCACCACTGCAAAGTTTCCTTTCCCCAGGGTGCGGATGATCTCATAGAAGCCGACCTGCAGTGGCCTCCCCTGGGCAGGAGGAGGCTGAGCGCTCCTGCTGGTGTCTGTCATGATCACCATGGTGCACCGACTGCTGGAACAAATGAAGGCTTGTACCTGCAGAGACAAGCAGGCGGACACCTTAGACCTCCCCTGATCGGAGGTTTATTACATAGAATTTATTCAGCCAACAAGGAACTCGCCCAAAAAAAAAAAAAAAAAAAGAAAGAAAAGACAGCCTGAAACACAAGGGAAGTATGCGATAGAAATAAGGTGCGTCTTAAAAAGTCTTCATAATGAAGGATTAAATATGTGTTTCAGCTGTAAAGATAAGGTTTAAAACTTTTTTTCTTTCTTAATAAAAGTAACAGACAAAGGCTAAATGTAACCCCATTAGATGATGGCCGTAAACGGAGCAGGAAAAAAAGAGAAAGTCCTACCTTTTTTTTTTTTTTTCTTTTAAAAAGACATAAACCAGCTTCCCTCACAGTTCAGACAGCTGTGAGACGAAGAGTCAACCATTCCACCTGAGCGCCAAAATAAAAATAAAATCCCAAACACACCCAGGAGGATGAAAGTTTCCTCCGCTCTGGACTCGGAGTGTAAAGAGCGACGCTTCGAGCCCGGGTTGCGCTGCGGCCGCTGTGCGCCTCTGAGCTCCGCCGGAATGCAGAGCTGAGGGCTTCGGCTCTCACAGGGGGGAACTCCTCCTCCTCCTCCTTCTCCTCCTCCTCCTTCCTCCCTCCCCTCCCTCCGCCCTCCCTCCGCCACCATAACAAATTGATACCCACCTTATTAACGTCACACCCGCGTCAGAGCTCCGAGCTGGGTGCAAGGCAAGGCCGGGCCCGAGCGCGAGCCGCGGGTTGCCCGGCAACGGCGCGGCTAGGGCGCACGGTGACGCGAGTGCTGATGGAGAGGGGTTGCTTGGAGATGGGGACGGTGATGTCAGTCGCAGAGATGTGTCACCACGTGACACTTCCACTCCGCCGGGCCTGAGAGGAGCCGGCGGGGCTGCCTCGCGCTCACTTTGCAGAGAGCGGCGAGCGCGCGCGGTCTCAGCTTAAGGAACAGAAACAGAAAGCATCTGGAGATCCTCACGTAGACGGATTTAACTGTTTACACAACCACTGCTTCACTCCACTCCGCTGTAACGTTTCAGATCTATTCTATATATGGGTTTAGAGTCAAAAATACAGGAATAATAAATACTAAATCCTTTTGAGCCAAAGTATTACAGGGTACTTTAACTTAACCCAAATATAAAAAACACAATTGTATACTATATTGACAAGTTCTGCCAGAAATTTTTCAAGTGCTATACATGCATACAAACATACATAAATACATCCATACACACGCATGCACAAATATATGCATGTATAACTGCATATATTCATAAAACTATATATATATATAAATCCAGACAAACAAATGTGGATACACACATACATAAACCCGTGCATGCTATCTATATAGATAGTCTTAAACAGCTAGAAAACTTTAATGGATGCCAAAGCAGCTGCTACATAAAATTTGAACGTAACTGTAATAATCTAAGATAAGAAAAAAATGTCTATAATTTGATGCAAGTATGCAACTATTAAAAGTCTTAAAACAACAACAACAAAATAACAAACAAGCTGCTCCCAGTGGCTCATTATGGTCACCGTGATAACCTGTGTGTCTCACTCCCTGACTGCCAGGGCAATTAGAAGCAGACACAAATGTGAATGGTAAAGCCTCAAACAAACGGCTGCTGCACAAAAACTATAAGCCAGATCTTAAAACTTCTTGAAGCGTGAGCAACCAAAGGCTCTGATGTTTCTCCAGTGTTTTACGTAGGAGATACAACAAGTTAATCAGAGCCTTCATTTTGAGTTTTGCAGAGATTATTTTGAGCTAAAATATAAGCTGTGGAAGCTTGGTTGTAAACTTTTTGTATTCTGTGGGGATATGATAAAAAAAAAATCACACTTCTATGGCTGTGAATGATGTGAATTGATGTGAACTTAGTGAAATAAAATAAAATAAATATTTATCATTTGTTGTGTTGCATAACTTGTATATGCACCAAAAAAAAAGGGAGGGGGGGGGGAAATCCATCAAAATAACTGAAAACTAATGTATTTGGTGATCAAATATTCATTTGCTTCACTGTCTCAGTTGCATTCAGATGCGTCGCTGCACAAAGTAACGTTTTAGCAAACAGCTGGCCCGTGAGCAGCGTGCTGCGCTGCTTTAAACGGCTCAGTTCAGTGTTTTGTTTTTACCTCCAGAGGTCAGGCACCTCCTGAGGGGGTTCATCAAAAATAGCCTGGGTTATGACATGATTAATGTGACAGGAAAGACAAAAAAAAGAACCATGACACAGATCTACAACTGCAAAGAACATGATCCAGTAGCACTGTTTATTTAAAGGTTACGCTCAAATGGAAGTGTGCCAAGAAACACCCATTTTACTGCAATAACCTAAAACGTATAAATGTCATAATCAGTTTGTTGCATTGCTGAGGAGTGTTGTTTTTGTGTTTCAGTTTATTATATTTTTCAGGGTTTTGTTTATGTAACAAAAGGGGGATGGAGGCACTTGTCTCATAAAGTTTCAATGGTTATTGCTTTTTTGTGGCCACCATAAAGTGCATTAATTAGCTTAATTTAGATGGTTTTTAGGGACTCTAAAATGCTTGTGTTTACACATGACTGACTCAGTGACTGGAAGGTTGCAAATCATCAGTCCTCCGCCACCGTGCTCGATAGTAGGAAAGGTTTGAGCCGACGTGTTTGCCGTCATGAGGGTGATGCAGGTTGTTAAATAATGACCGTTTCGCTCGGGGATCATAAAGGGACAACAGCACGTCAGTGGAAACGCTGGTGAACGGCAAAAACATCGAGCGACCTCCCTGCCCGACTCTCAAATGGTTTAGGAATGCAAATGGCACGCAAAACCTCTCACCTCAAAGGTCGCACAATATTTAGCTGCACGCTCACAAGCAAACCGCACGGCCCACTCTCTGCTCTCGCGTTTTTCATAACCAAATGTGCTGCGGCTCCCTTGCATGTCTGCGGTTGTGTTTCCTGTGTGCATCCAAGGTACACACCGAGTATCTGCCTTAGTCAGCTTCTGAAAGCGTGACGTGGTGTAAAGGATATCAGAGGCACACCGTAGCATGAGTTCATGCAACTTGGTTTATGATGGTTTTATAAGTAAATTATAAAACTGCTGACAATTAAAAAGTTATGGACGAGTCATACTTTCACAACAACCTAATACAAAATTAAAGGAACAACAAAGCTTCTAGCGGAGATGTTCAAAGTTTTTCCTAAAAAGTCTATTTTTGACCCTTACTTGTTTTTTTCCTTGTGCATAAATGGTTTTAGGTCAGCAACCTTTGGAGAATTTTCTCTTCATGGTTGAAATTCTGCGTACAGAAACATGAGAAGTCAGACTACCAGAAAAATGTTGACGCAAAACAACCTGGTTTGCTGCTCGGTTGGAACCCAAAGCTTCCAGTTTACACCAGCATGTGCACACATGGCATTGAGTCTGATGTCTTTTAGTCGGTGGTATTTGCAGATCTGCGGCGAAACATCTAAACGCTCAGCGATAAAGATCACTCTTATTAACGCCCGCTACCAGAAACGACTGATAATGTGAGTCTGTTAGCAAAACATTGCATGAACTAATGGAAGAATTTTAATGAAACTCACAGAAAGTGATCATTAGATATACATCTGACATTGAATAATGTTTGGAGTCAATCTGATTTAAGATGGCTGCCACAGCTAATCAACCTTCTGAAACACAAATATGGTTGTTACTCACACAGGTTTACAGATAATGGGCTGACATTTGGTGTGGTAGTAGCTGATAGTCCTCCACAATGCATAGTTTGAGTGCAAAGAGATCGCATTAGTTTGCACAAAACTGCACAAAAAGTGATTTTCAAGATTTGACGACAAAGCTGAAATGTCATCCTTTATCAAGATAAAATGATTTCAGTTTAAAGGCTGGCATGAAAGGCGATAGGTGAAATGGTTTTTAAGACATCCAAACAGGGCTGGCTTTACATTTTAAATCCAAAAATGTAATCATTAAATGAAAATGGCATTGGCCACATGTGTTTTGCAGCTCCAGTTGGCCTCATTTACCCCCTCATAGTAAAATCAGATAACAGGTTTGTGTGAGGGCATGAATGTACAACCATTCAACACAAATTAGCCACAACTTCTCACTTCTTAAATGTCACTAAATTCTCACTTTTGGTCTCTCCTTCTTACACAGGCACATCTGTTTAACGGTGTGGATTTCTGCACATTTAGTCAAATCAGCCGCCGGTATCTTCACTGTAAGACCTGCTGCTGACGTAAGTCCAGCTATCAGTGGCAGAATATCTGTAAAGAGAGGCGGCACACGGTTGAGCCGTCGCTGTTTTATCTCAAAAAGTGTGTGCTCGGAGACTAAGAAACACACACGTGTTTCTGCTTTTTGTACTTCCCGTGACCTTTTAACGAACACGAGCGCGCAAAGGTCAACTCCGAAGGTGTTTCGGCCTCTCTTTTTTTTTGCCGCTTCCTTAAATTCGTGGGGCTGACGGCCAACGGGGTGGGGGTGGGGGTGTTTGACAGGACGAGATGAGTCACGGCTTCGACCCGAGAACTTTCTGTTTGCAGCACAACTGAGGTATTCAGGTTGCATTTCCTGCTCAAACTAACTGGATCAATAAAAACACGAACAGCCGCAGGGTGGATGAGAAATGCGATTCCTTCGTAGTGGGGCTCAAATATTCAACTCTGCTGATCAGCGTAATTAGTGAGCAGATCAAATAAAATCTAATGTCCTCTGGGCGCTCCTTAAAATTTAAACCTGTCTACATTTTAATGTTGGGATCACAAGACTGGAAAAGTTCTTTGATGGTGAGATGTGAAAAACGAGATTAAACCCAACACAATTCCCACGTGCTAAGGCGTTAGTTTCATTTTGCGCAGACCAAGCATCCATCTGTAAAAGGTTGCTCTGTTTTCCCACAGGTTTTACACCTAAACTGTCCTCTCACCTTTGACCTTTGGGTCACACATCTCAGCTCAAAGCAAAACTTTGATCCTGAACGCCTCACCACATTCTTACCCTTTGCTCTTCATTAGAACTTGAATTACCTCCTAAATTTTCTCTTCTCCAACAGGCTGCTTATATGCTGCCTTTACGTTCCAGGTCAGCATTTGAACACAATTATTACATTTTGAGAGGCCAAATGAGGCCACGAGACTTGGCTGTTTATATCTAAATTATGATTATGTAAGTTTTATGCCCTGCCGCTTGTACGTCCTACTAATCAAACCTTATCTGAGCCAATTACAAATATTTGCAAGAAACAAGTGTGATACCAGAAATCTGCTACGGCAGCTGTAGAAAATGTTCGGATCTGGTTCTTTATTGTCTAAAGGTCGTCTAAGAGAATATCTGGAAACATAAGAACATGAAAATAAGAAAAGTTCCCACCAGCAGGATAAGTTCTGGTTACACAACTGCAGCTGTATCAAAACTGCTGTAGGCTTCAGGTGCTACGGCCTGTGATGTGCAGCAGTAATTCTGAACTGAAAACAAGACTCGGAGGATGAAAACACGCAAACAAAACCATCTTTGTTGGCTCTAAATGGGGAAAAAAATGTAAGCTATGTCTTCAAGAGTTTCCTCCAAGTAACTTTATTGTATTTCGTCTTTCCTGTCTGCGAGTGTCTGCTGTCCAGAGGCAGAAACAGCAGATATGATCAGTCATGTGAGTGACATGTTCACTATTTTAGAATAGATTTGACATTTTCATCTTCTCTTATGAAACATAGCTTTTTTTTTGTTTGTTTTGTATTTTAAAAAGTCCTCTTAAAGTGGTAGTAAAGGTTGAATCAATTAATATCTTACCAGATGTAAATAGTTCATGAATCCGGTAAGAATTCAGCTCCATTTTTTCCAAACTGAGGCTGATCAAAGACCTATCTGCAACAGGTAAGATATTAACTGCTCATTCCATCCTTTTCTATGATCTGAATGATCTCAAACTCAAAATGTTTTATAAAGAGAGCCATTTATGTCTTTTTTTTTCAAAAGCAAATCATTGAAATGAGAATTAGCAGAGTTGGTGGATGTCCAGCTACAGTTAAGTACTGTAATCTTTCAAGGTCCAAGTAGCAGCAGCTTGTTCTTACTGAACCCTGGCACGCAGCCTGACTGCTGGCTTGCTTTCACTTCCCGCCGAAGAAGAGGGACAGTGATGTGATTCATCATTTTCGTTTCAGGGACACCGAACCCCTCACCCCAAAAAAACATTTAGGTAACAATCGTTCTTGAATCTGGGTCTGAAACTGATCAGGAGGAATCCAAACACGACCTGCATTCAGCTGCTGCGTCCCTCCGCCAACCGACCACTCACCTCCCAAAACATTTCCATCAGAATCTGCTTACAAATAATGATCAACTGCGCACACAGCTAAGGTGAATATAAAACTGTAATCGCTTGACAGCATCTCAGAAAAGGGAAACTTAACTGAGCCCTTAGTAAGGTTTTCGATTGTCTCATTAGTAAAATTGGAACAAAACAGACTTTGGTTCCTCTCTTTGTGGGTGCTTTTTTCAAGCCAGAAGGATTAAAGGAACTCCACATACACCAACACGCCTCGCTGACTGGTCTGACCACCTTATCACAGTCCAGACAACAGGGATCACCAGAGGAAGAGCTACTGAAAACCGTTTTAAACTCAGCAAACTGCAGCCGCATTAAGGCGTTTTACACTTTAGTCTGATGAGAGAGTCCTTGGGTTTGCATGTAATCCTGTCAGGAGGATGGAACTGGGGAAAAGAAACACTGTTGGAAATTTAATTAGTGATTAACCAAAAATAAACTAACCCAAACCTGCTGGTGAGCGTGTTGTAACACAACACGCTCACCAAAAAAGGTTAAGGAAAAAAAAAGACAAGAAAAAGAATTAGGTAGGGGAAAAAAGGATAATCTTTATACAAAATAAGAACAAAGGCAGCAGAAGGACAAAGTGCTGCGTGTATTTTACTTCATAATTCATTAAAAAACTCACAGACTGACAGCTGGGAGGTTTATGTAAATAACCTTAACACAGTTTCAGGTGGTTCAGACAGTCTCCTGATCTGAGTCTGTCTCTGGGACAGCAGGAACACATGTTTTCTAGTTATTGGTATGACAAAGGTGAAACAAAACCTTACACTCTCAGACAGACGTCAGCTTCATAGATTAATGTTTTTACACCACACTGGTAGACAATCTGACTCCAAACAGGTTTCTCTGGGGCTCTGATAATGTTGATAAAGTTGACGCTTCTGTTTTATTTGCACTTTTCAGCCTCTACATGTCCTCCCTGTCATCATGAAATGACGAATTTAAATAAAAACAACAACTTCCAAGTAAAACATTGCCTTTTAGGCAGACAAGCAGCTTTGCAGTTCAGCCACATGGGCTCGAGCATAACTTGGAAAACTTTTATCACTCAGCACAATCAGCTGCTGCGTCCAGAAATGTAACCTAAAACTATGTTACATAAGGAGGAAGTCATAAATCAGCTCCGTGCAGGAGCTCTGCAGAGTTTTTTTTTTTGTTTGTTTTTTTTGCCATTTGAGCTCCGATCCGATAGACAGAAAGAGAGTGAGCACGCTTCTGACTATCTGGGCTTTTTATTGATCAAAAAGTCCAAACTTCTGCGTCTCTGAGGGCACCAGGGTGCAACAGACTCCATAGCTGATAAGGGCATGTGGCTGTTTCCAGATTCAAGGTGTGCAACGCTGTTGGAAGAAACTAATTTGAAACTTTCCTCCATCATACTGTTTCTGCAGTGTAGATTCCAGACACGGCGTGGGGTTTTCTCCTGCTGTATGTCGGGGAAGAGTAGGTGCTTCCCCGTCCCCGCGTGTCGCTGCGAGCTGTCAGTCAGCTGTGTTTGACGGCTGAGAGGACAATTCTACTAAACTCTTCACTGTAATAGAAAAAAAATGCCAAACCTTCTGGGATCTTTCAGCAGACATTTCAGGCTGGTATTTAGACACCTTCTGGCTGCCTCGGTGTGATTTCTAAACGAACTGAGGCGGCGAAGGGGGTCGAAGCAAGCCCACATTAATTAGCCTTACCAAGCCATTTTGTGCTTGCTAAGGCTGATTACCTGTTGCAGAAGTTAAACAGTTGTAGATGCACGTCCAGTGATTACTTTCTGAGAGTTTTAGTGAACATCATCATGCGGTTCATGAGATAGTTTCCTAACAGACTGAGTAACACTGTCTGCCCAGGGGGCCCATTAAGGGGACCAGCAAACTCACAGGGGGAGCCGTGGCCACCTCGGCCCTCCTTTTGGTGGCATCCCTGCATGAAGAGGAGCTTTAGACAGAGCTGACCACAGACTGCTGGCAGCTGACATCTTGTACTCAGCAGAAAATGGACACAAAGTCCTTTTGCAAAACTGGACCAGTTAGTATCCTCGTTTCCAAACAATTACAAAGGGCAACTGAGAGAAAGAGTGATGCAACAAGTGTAAACATGCCTCTCTCTTGACTTTTTTTGAGTGCGTTGCCAAAATCAAACCTGTTTACATTTTTAAATGCAATTTGTTCCTTCAAATCTGACCCAACTTTGTGCTTCTGTTCCTTAAAATAAAGATCAAATTAAAAAAAGAGGTTCAGTTTAAAGGTTTTTGTGACATTTTCTTGAAGCAAATTTTAGTAATTGCATTTCAATTTTATTTAAGTAGCAGAGATCATAATTTACACTGGGCTGCAGATGTCTGTCAAAAAGCAACTAAACACTCATTTTAAACCATATATCTGAGTACACGCATATACCATCAATACAAGCCCGCAGCTGATCCTCCCATCACTGACCTCATCCCATTTGTTCATTCATTTTGCTTCCGGCTTTTTTTTTTTTTGCGAACTCCAGCACTCACTGCAAAGCTCATTTGTGTGATCATTTGGTGACATTGTGTCCTCGTGGAACACAGTGGTACCATTCTTCCTTGGCAATTAACGCTGATCTGTCTCCGCTTGTTGACTTTGGCAGGCAGTGGCTGTCCTCGTGAGCTTGTGCGTCAAGCTACCATCCGAGCGATCCAGCACGAAGAAACTCTCCTCAAACAATCTGTTTCAGTGATGAGGGCTTTACGGACCTCTCTCTCTCTCACACACACACACACACATGAATACACACTTTTACAGAGATTTTAAAGCACGTAGAGTAAATTTTCAGGAAGTTACCACTTTTAATAGGTTTTTAATGTGCTTGGTTTACAGTGAAAATCTATTTTTGACAGAGATCAGCTTGGTTCTGTAGGGATGTGCAGAATATTTCTCACTTGTTTATTGTCTGTTTTTATAGAAAATAACTTTGTGTATTCAGCTGGTTGATCATCTCAACTCAAACGCAGCACAAAGTCTGTTTTACTTGAGAAATCTCCACCATCAGAGCTGTTAGATTGTCACTAAAGGCTCATAATAACACTGAAGCCCAGTGTTAGCTCACATGTAGTGAGATTAATGAAAATAAAAAGCTGTCTTCCTCCCCTCTGAACAGATAAGATCTGGGATCAAAATCAGCACATAATGTTGAGAATATTGTCAACATGTTCCAAAACTAAGCAAATCTATTCTGTCCCCAAATATAACTGTACTTTTTCCAGTTTTTATTTTATTTTAATGTAGCCTACATGCACTTTTACTGGGTAAACTACTAACCCAAATCATTTTCTTGAACCAGTCCTACAGTCAGCTTCACCTGTAACAGCTGAAATCAGAGAACTTCCTTCAATCCTTCACAATAAAAGTCTCAAACAGACACATGTAAAGGTATTTATAGGTGCAAGTTAAGATTTCCCTTATTATTAAAACACAATGGTAATCATGAGTCTTTGAGCCATGCTGGTTTGATTATTTATTCCTCTTTTAATCTTAACTTTATTTCCTCCATTTTGACTTTGACATTTTGATAATCTGGAAATATTATTTTGACTTTAATCTCAAAATGTTAACATTAAAGAATAATCTTCTGTCTAAATGGTAATAATACTACATCATATGTATTCGTACTATAACATTCTGTTTTTTTTCTGAATTGAATAACTTTTTGTCTGTCAGAAATCTACATTTTTCATTTTTGGATACACCAAAGTTAATCGGTGGCTCATATATTGAGCTGCTTATCACTGCTGAGTAATTCAATAGCCTTGTAAATAATATTTTTCCTCCCAGAGCTTCTGACTCTCTACGGTCCAAATTACAATCCACCGTCTGCTCTGCCATTGTAAATATCATCTGTACCCATCCACCACCTCCCTCTGAGAACGACCACAAGCTGCTCAAATTTTTGTGACGATGCCAACCCTGAGTGCAGTAATAACGCTCCCATTGAAAAGGTGGCATCAAAAATACAGCAGACAGAACAGATTGTGAGTCAAAAAAAAAAAGCAGAAGAAGAAAAACCACAGGGATGATTATTTTGAGGAAATACTGTGGGTGGAGATTCACGGTTGGATCATTTATCCCTCATGGACCACTTGGACAAAAAATATCTTGAATTCCTGATGAGAAATCAATTAAAGCTATTTTTTTTCTCCTTTTTTTCTTAATAGACAGTCGATAAAACGGCTCATTATTGCCACCCATTAGGCTGGAGTGTAAACTGTAGACCTCAGAGTTGAACTTTACGGTGCAACCGTAGACAGGATATATCTAGACCTCAGACCAGAACCTGCAAGTTGAAGCTGGATCAGGACCAACCTTCTCTTCAGGCTGATCCACAATAAGGTTTGAGTCCTGTCCCCTTCACGTGAAAGAACAGGACATTGTCCTATAAGAAAAGACACTTCAGATCAGCTTTTTCAGGTGTTGACTCTTGTTGATTCACGTAGTTCTTACCTTGCTGCTGTATGTTCAAATATTAATTTCTCTAATATGTTCAGTCGAAATGAGTTGTTTCATGCTGAAAAGAAAGGTCATGAGACACGATGACGGTGTCCGGGGGAGTAGCCCCACAGAAATACAACATGGCAGCTCCCGTAAACCAGATCCTGCTGGCTTCAAATCCCAAGAATGAGGCAAGGCGGGGTCGCTTCGTCTTTATTATATACAGTTTATGGGTGCAACTAACCCAGAAGTAACAAATACAAGCAGGTGTTTGAGTCTGCAAGGATAAAATAAAAATAAAAAAATAAATCAACTTATTTGTGTTTCTTCACCCCAATCATTTTTGATGGCGCTAGCTGTTGGAAAAACTTGTACAAATGTTCATTAACAGAGACGCTGCAGCTTGTGTTTCTGTGAGTGTGAGAAAAGTCCGATAAAAAGTGTGTGTGTGTGTGTGACGTAAATCTAATCAGGGCAAAGCGTTCCACTGACGACTGGCAATTTGTTGGAAACATGCAGAACGGTCCACTGACTTCATTTGCATGAAAGTGTCATCGACGTCCAAGCAGACACATTTAGAGCAATTACATGAGTGTGTGGTGCCTGCAGATGTTTGTACGCACACAGGTTATGCAAATGATGTAAACAGACTCTTTGTACAGTAAATGGTCACTGTCACTGATTAAAAGAACCACGCCACAGTGCAACGTTTAATTGCAATGCGTAAGTTTTTAGAAAATGGTAGTGCGCGTATGGTGAAGGCGAGGAAAGTGGCGTAAAAAACAAGGAGCTAATCAACGAGCCTTATACCAGCAGTCAACATCCGGTGAGTCATAACAGCCTCTTATTTTCAGCACAAAAGCAAGACGTAACTTTTACAGTCTTTCAACTGCAACCACAAAAAACAAAGCTTTAGTTTTCTTTATTTCCATTATATTTATTGCATAAAATTCCTGTTTGACGTCATTTAAATCTAGCAAGTTTTTTTCTTTAAATGTTGCAATCAGTCAAAAGTTCATGAGATCTTTGACTCACATGTTCTGAACAATGCAGCGCGAAAGCCAAAGCTCTCCTTTCTTTATGTGTTAAAAACCTGAAAGTTAACTGATCCTACAGGCATTCTTTGCTCCCGATACCTGCTGGCCAACACAACAATCAGTTTTTATGATCACCATTCAGAACAGCAACAAAAGTCTTCTCTGCCCAAGAATGCGCGGCCTATTGTACAAACAGCAGGAGCAGCTGATACAGTAATCCTGTGGTGTCGATTATCTCAAGATGTAAATACCTGGCCGGCGCTTGTATCTGTACACCAGGCTGCTCGCGGAGCCTTTATGAATGCTTGTGTGCGCAAAAGCCCCTCAGGAGACGAAGCCATGTGCGTCATACCACAGATCAGCCTATTATCCACAGCTGAGGGTGGCTGAGGAAGGGGGGGACCCGGAGAGGTGATAGTGAGCCTTACAGGAAGGGTAGATACGGCACAATGACAGTCACAGTCAATGATTGGATGAAATTCAAAAGAATAAAGGCAAGGGGTGGACGAGATAACGCACAAGTGAAGATTAATGGAGAGGAAAGGGTGAATTAGTGATGTAAGGTTTTTTATTTGACCGCTTCAAAAGCAGGGTAATGGAAAAAAAATAATGTCTGGAGCAGCTCTGTTTTCTCTCCTGTATCACCTCATCCTGGCATGCAGCATTTAAAGGAATCAATTAGATGTTTTATGTGTGGTTCTGTATAAAGGTTATTAACAATTAACATCTTACCTGTTGTAGGTAACTCTTTAAACGACATCAGTTTGGCAAAAAAGAGTTTAATTCTGACCGGACTGACGAGCTAATGGCTAGACTGAGTGACACCAAAGTCAAAGTGGATCCCTGCCATCTTAAAACAACTTCAGTCTTTCAAAAAATGTAGCAGCTCACGTAAAAGCTTTTTATAAACCCTGACATCACAGTCAGTTTGTGTTACATGGTTGTTTTAGGCCAGTGGTTTCCAGATGTTTAACCTTTTTGATCCACATAATAAAAGCTGGAAAGATTTGTGACCTCATTTATTGCTGGTTGAGTTACACAAAAGTTGCTTATAAGACATTAAACAAAGAGCCTCAACAACTATTATTATTATTTTTTCATCCATTTATGATTATTGTTTCTATCTCTTTGGAACAGTTAAGGCTAAACACACAGCGACTATACTCCGAGCTCCTCACCTCATCTATAAGGCTGACCACCCTATGAAGGAAGCTCATTTCAGCTGCTTGTATCTGATTATTTCAGCAGAAATATTTTTGATTTTCCTACTGGAAGTGCTCCAGGCTGCATTGGAAGTGCTGCTGCTCAGTACCTTTAGAAAACTACCATAGCATGCTATATACAGTGTGAAATTGTCAAGGATGTAAAGGTTTATAAAATAGCATTTGCACAAATTGTTATTAGATTTTAACAACAGTTCATTTTTGTCTTCCTTTGGCCTTAGATCAACCAGCGGTTGTCATACATGTAAAAACACACACTGTACTTTTGTTTACTCCACCATCATTTATTCACCGACAGGACAGGTAACAAGCAAGCGACACGGCAGCAGTCCAGATGGGAAGAAAGTTGCGAGTTTTATCTCTGCAGGTGGTTGTGCATCTTGTGCTCCTAATCTTGTCCATATGGCTTCTCAGCTGAACCCTTAAAGCCGGATAATAGTCCTCAACTCACCAGAGGCAGCAGAGAAAGCAAAAACTACACATGTAAACATGCTAAATTTGTAGCTGTATTCATTAAAGAAGTAACCATCCAGGCATGCACCTCCTGGATTATTTCACCTAGTCCGAACCACCCATTTTTAAACTCCAGATGTGTTAAATTATAACCCGCTCTCCTCGTTTCCTCATCTTTCTCTGCCTAATTTCTTGCGCCTGACTTTCTGCAGCTGTTGCTTCAGCGCCGACGGGGCAAGAGGCTGAGCGAAAAGGTACAGCGCGTCTTTGATTCAGTGGTGTGCAGTTTGAACCCGTCAGAGAAAAGAACAGCTAAACGAGGATTAAAGGACCTAAGCTGGGTGAAGGAAGGCGTCATAAAATGACGGTGAGGACATCTGTTTGCCAGCTCCCGACATGTGAGTGCAAGAGCTTTGAGATGAAAGAAGGGAGGGCAGGGCTGGCTTGCTTTCCTTTGCACCAAAGCCAAAAAAGGACATTGTGGTGGATGTCAAAGGGTCAGCCAGCGGAGTTTGTAGGCAGTGCTGCTTCTGCTTGTGTGCATCTGCTGGGAAAATATCTCCTACTGAACTACAGAACAGATTCTAAAGAAACTCTCAGAAAGTAATTATTGGCTGTACCTCTACAACCACCACAGCTAATCAACCTTAGTCAACCCCAAAACAACTATAACTCAGTCAATTTTACAGATATAGAGCTAAAATGTGTGGTAGCAGCTGAAAATCCTCCCCAGCACATACTGTGAGCTTTAACAGATCCCTCAGCATCTTTCGATATTGTGTCAGCACGTTTTGAGTTTGAGCTTCTTAATTAAGTACTTGCAGAGGTGCAGGCAAGTTTGGTAAATCCTACACATTAGAGCCTTCTGCACATTTGCATTAATCTCTGTAAAGAAGTTTGATGGCACGTTGTTCTGCTCTCCCACCCATGTATCGATGTCTCGTCTTTCGTCTGTTGCTTCTACCTCTTTAACTACTGAACACAGTTATGAAATCTACTTTTGTTTCTTGTTTTGTTTGTTTAAAGGACCATTTCACAATAACATATAGTTATCCGACAATTAAATCAGACTTGTTTGTTTGTAATTTAATTGCTGGGGAGCCGTATTATGCATCGCTGTTTGTTCAAACCAAGAATAATCTTTAAGTTAATTACTGCCATTGGTAATTGAAGCAGCTAAATAGGAATCTGTTGTCTTGGAGTCAACACAAATCTTTTGTCCTCAGCTTCTTCCTTGAGATCAATTTTGCAATCACTGCACACACACACACACACACACACACACAACCCCAGCATGATACTCTGTTCGCCTCTCTTTCCCTGTAAGCTAGTGACTCTCATGTGCCAGAACAACAAATCCAGTAATTTCCTGTAGAGTTGCAAGAATGTGGGATCACTCAGTTCTTAGAGTTCTTCTCTTTTTTTTTTCAAATTTAATTTTGTTGTCCCGAACTCACTTTGATTTTTATGATTTAAGGGCTCAAACAGGACATACTGAGAGCCAAATCTGAAAAACAGTGCACTGAAAACACTAGCACATGTGTGAAGATGGCTTTTTTTAATGTAGGATTGCTTGTAAGACCCTGCGAGACTTTTATTTGAATTGACATTCAGCTTTATGAGTTGGGAGGTAATCTAAAGAGTAAAACAACACTTTGATTGTAAAATGACATAATGCAGGGCAAAAACCATACATCTATTTTAGTTATTCAATTGGCAACTACAACTAACGTCATAACAACTTAAATGAGAACAACAACAAGTGATCAAACTATTCATTATCATCTTAAACCAATAAAACAACAAGAAAAACAGGAACACATAGTGCAAGGCATGCTGGGAACTTTAATTTAACTAGTCCCCTATATGATGACATTCCTGCTGGGAAAGGCACTGCCTGCACTGGAGGTGCTGCTTTTTCTTAAATAATCAGGTTTTGCTAAATTGACAGCTGTGTAAAAGTTCATGAATAAAAGTTTTGAATTTTTTAAGATTAGAGTTGTTTTATGATGGTCTTGGTCCCACGTTAACTCGTCAATCCAGTCAGAATTCAACTCTTATTTCTCCAGAGTGAGGTTGTTCAATGAGCTACCTACAACAGGTAAGATATTCATCGTTCAACATTTATACAAAATCCCACTGCAAAAGATCTGAACTATTGCTTTCTAAGACTGAGCCATAAAACGATCAGTTCTTCCTTTTTTTGTTTTAACTAAAACTCCCAGAAAGAAAATAGTTGTGTTTTAGTGTCACCTGTTTCAAAGTTGGAATCATTGCTTATAAAAAGGTAGACCATCTTACCAAGTTTGTATTTTTATTTTCTCCGTTCAGTTTTAAACATTAAAGCATGAATAAAATATTCTAAGCAAACCTTTCGCTCTGTCGTTCGACCTAAAGGCTGGCACGTGCGCGTTTTGCGTCCGCTTTCAGACTCCAAAAACAGCCTGACATCCAAACAGCCGGCAGGCTTCAGAGCCGGTCTCTGTTTGGATGTTTGGCTCTGCGTTTCGCTCGGTTGCCATGGCTGTTGTGAGATAAAAGCAACCAAAAGATAATTTGACACAGTCCCCTCTCTGTTCTCTGTCCAACTTGACCTGCCCTCTTCACCCAACACCCGACCACCCACTTTAATGATTAACCCAAGATAAGCTGCAGCACAAAGCCCCCTCTCTCTTATGCTTTCATTGCTTTTACCCTCCCACAAGCTTCCTTTCTTCCTCCACTTTCTGGAAGTGTCTGTAAATGTCAGACACTTGGGGCAGGAAAATGTTTAAGATGTCAGCAAAATGAGCTCATTCAGCTTCAATCTGTGGCTGAACCTAAAACACCGTTTAGCAGCAGCTGCGGACAAAGTGCAACCCAACTCCAAATTAGCATAGGATTCACTTGAGCAGACATTAGGGCGAAATTGTAATTAAAATAGAAGGTTTTATCTCAGTGAAGCTCCTACTACCTAAGTGACGTCAGGAGGAAAATACGCAGCCATCTAAAAAAAGTTTTCCTCCTCTTTCTTTTTTTTTTTTGTGATATTCATTCCTCCCACGGTGTGAGCCAAATATCATTATCTCAGTTTGATACTCCTTGTGTATAATTAGTGTCATGCACATGTGGTGGCATTCCTGCAGCGTTAATGATGCTCTGCAGGTTTTAAGACGAAGGTGGTGAGTGGAAATTTAAATATACCCTGGATATAGGGGTCAGGTGGGTGGCTGAATGCCTCTAAATGACTTTTTTATGTTAATTTCGAGCAAAAGGTCCCAGTGCCCCTCTAAGTTTATTCTCCTTTCTTTCAAATCAGGACTGCTCTCTCAGAGATATTAGACTCACTGTCACTTCTCTTCCCCTTCTTCCTTCCCCCCCTCCTCCTCCTTCATGGGAGTGACCATTGGAGCTGACTGCTTGGTCAAAAGGAGGAAAAGGCAATGATGTCAGCAGACTGCGTCAATTTCTCAGGAGCACATTTCTCTCTCCCCCCCCCGCTCCTCTTACCCAAACCGAAGCCTTTCGATTGACATCAGCGCTAATCAAATCTGCACCATCGACGTTGCATTTTTATGCACGCGCGTCAATTTCCTCCTCCTGTTTGATTTTTCAGAGAGGCAGAGAGACATGGCTGTTGTGCACATGTTGGGCTGAACAGATGCAGACAGATGCAAACAATGGGCTGCCTTACACACACACACACACATGCAGTCCTTGGGGAAAGCAGTGTGTAACCTTGAAGTTGATCATTAAAGGGTTTCCCCCCCTCTTTTTTGATCACTGACTCTTTTCAGTTGTGTCTAAATGAATCCATCATGCTCTCCCTTTGGGTTGTGACATTTTGGAGGAAATAAAACAACAGATTATTTTTTATTTTCTGTGTTACGGTGCACGTTTCCTGTTACAGAGTCACAAACAAAGTCGTGTGTTCCTGCGTGCTGGGTCTTTCAGTGAAATGAGTCATCTGTGGTTTGCATTTATATTTGACTGCATCACAGAGTGGCACAAACACTGAGCTCAGAGCAACAGCACAAGTTTGGTTTCAAAGTTAGTAGAGGCTCAGGGTGGAGGGAAATGCATCAACAAGTTATTAAGTTTGTCGGTTCCACAAATTTGACGCCGGAGCTTTGTCTGATTCTGAAAATGCTGTGCAGATTTACAACTTCATAGGGGAGTTTATTTCCCAGAGCAAATGTGAGGACGGTAATGTGCTGAATTTATTCATGTCAAACTCGTGAAATTTACTCCGATCTGCAACTGAAAAAGGATCTTCTTTTATGATAATCAGATATTTCAAAAACTGAGTCCAAATGTCAGCCGGGTTTGAAAAATGTTGGATTCACTCTTCCTGCAAGACAACTCAGAATCACATTTTAACTGGAAATTGTTTGCTGATAGAGCACCTTTCACAAAATCTATGACCTCAGAACATACTGAGCACTAAACCTGTGTTTAAAAAGCATCAAAGCATTACACTTAGCTTCACTATACTCTTCCATATATGTCTAAGCTGCCCTGTTGTCACATTTCACTGCCCTGCTCCATATACAAACAAACACACAGCCTCTTATTTTTCTGTTTGAAAAAAATGATGTAGCCTGTGCACATATTTCAGGCCCTGAAAATTACTCTAAATACTTTTTAAACTGCTATTTGTTGTCTCACTATTTGAAAAAAGTACATTTTTGTTCACATGAACGACAAAACAGCTGAAACACCCATGCCACGCCAGTAGGTGGCGATAGCGTCCACATTAGTGGCATCAAATTACAGAAAGAGAACATTCTCAGTATGCAGCTAAAGTGTTTCCCAAAACATTTGGAGCTCGTTTTAATTTTTTTTGTTGCTGTTTGTTTTTACCACAGTTTGTGCAACAGATGCAAAAACTGCAACGAGGGCGCCATTTTTGCTGCTTTTAGTGCAAAAAGCAATAGTTGTCACGCACAAAGTAGGTAAGACAATTTCCTAAAAGCTCCATTTGTTAATGGTGGGCTCAGTTTGTTGCTTAAAAATGTAAAGTTTTGAGTTCTTATTGGTAAAAATTAACTGGAAGTCAAAATTCAGACTTTGAAAATTCCAATTTTTTTCCCCCAATCATGACTTCAAAATCCAATATGGCTGCCTTGTACACAAAAAGATGTGATAACTGCAGTAATAAACCTTATATTTTTATTTCAGTGAAGCTCTATTTTAGTATATAGGTCACATAAATATTACTTTCTAACCTCTATTAACGAACATGTTGCCACAGTGTTTGAATGCATAAAAGCAGCAAAATGTTATTATTGCCTTGCAGTGCTGGTAGTTAGCACAACAATGAAAAAAATCCAACTGTTTTTTGGTTTATTATAGGACACAGGGATGTAATTTCCAGATCCAGGGTAAATGAGTCGCAGCACAGATCTACACTGACTCTAAAAGTGGAATTTAAAAAATATATATTTTCTCTTCAGAAATGCTGTTTGCATGTGAATGTGAGGTACAAACTAAGCACAAAAAGGTTGTTTTGCAAAATATCCATGTTAGCGCAGGCAGGGCTTAGATAACCTGGTTACAGAGCCTGACATGGTCAAACATAAAAAGCCCCATCTGCAGTTACATGGTCACTTTAATGTCCTCTCTCTCTCTTTTTCTTGTGTAGCTGCAGCCTAATAAAACAATGACTTATTAATGCCTCAGATAATGGATTAGCTGATCCATACTCTCGAGAACTTCGCATCACAATAAATAATCTCACACATGGCCATTTCTCGGCTTCTCTATGCAACAGAACTAGAACAATTTTTTCTTATTAATTTGTAATTTATGTGTGAGAACTAGCTAACCTGAGATGTGACTTTACCTTATGCAGACAAATAGGTTTGCAGCAAAAATGTGTTGGCAAAGAAGCCTCCTCTAATGTCTTTTCCTGTCAGAACCATTTTCATCAAAGTTATTGTAACTCAGGAGCAATTCTGTTCAATCATATTCTGCAGAAAGGTCACTGATTGAATTGCCTTCTTCCTTGGAGAAATGCCCAAATTTGAGACCTATTGGCAACAGTGGAGCCACTCTGATGGTGCTAAACATTTGATGGCACTTATTTCAGAATCCCGCAAAGCAAAAGAAAACATTTCCAACTGTTTTAAGGTCTTGTTTGTAAAAAAAAACTGCTTTTTAATAGGCTGAAAACTTTAATGCACTCAGTGACCATAAAGGGCAGAATTCCAGCCGGATGACAGTTTCCCCCCTCTGATCGTCACTGGGCTCCCTCAGCATCTGCTGAGGTTTGACTGCGAGCCCGCTGAAGCAGCCCTGCAGAAGTGAGCTGGAGGGGAAGCGGAAAGGAGTGTGAGGTAACCCATTAGCTGGTTAGAGCTGTCAGAGGGGCTGTGACCGCACACACAAAGCGTTTGTGCTGCATTTACGTCAGACAGCAGCTGTGGTTCATCCCTCCTCCCCTCAATTCTATGAGAGTTGGCCAGACGGGTTTTAAGAGTGGGAAAGAAAAACAGGGCACAGAGCCGCGTTGTTTGCAGACATGGTGATACGCTCGACAATGCATCCACACACACAAATGGGATTTAAGTGGTTGCTTGTGGCATTTTCGGAGAAGTGCCCAAGAAAGACTGACACACGCATAAAACTTCCATATGTAATCTGCATCTGCTATAATCCCGCTTGGCATTTAGATGCACACAGCGGAGTGATTATAACAGGTGTCATGTCATATTTAAAACAGGATTAGGGTGGCTTCAGCTTGCATGTGTGCAGCAGCAAATGTCTGCACAAGGGTGTGGAATCACCCGGCTGCAGTCTCATAAATGGTGTTTATTGCTTTAATTAGGGAGTGGACGAAGTGACGTCTGCTAAGTGCGTTCCTGCTTCCAACTTTTAATTGGTGGAAACTTGAGAAAGTAAAAAAGGAGAATAAAACAGAGTGTGCTGGAGCTGCTAAAGGTCAAAGGTTTAAAAAAAAGAAACAGGAATCAACAAATCAGTTTCAGGGAAAGTCATCCCCATCAGCTGCCTTTAACTCTTTGTTCTCCTTCTTCTCTCTCTGGTGCAAAATTGGAATCATGTGAGAGCTCAAATTGTATGGTCTATTGTGGATCTTGTCAGAATCACTGACGTGCACAGGCATTTGTGTGTGCTCGCCTTTTACAGGCAGGGCTGAAGCTGTTCCCTAAGTAGGTCAGACTCTTTGAATGCAGTGTATAGTTCTGCACAATTATGGGATAATCAATTATGCACAAATGAAACTTTAGAAGCTTTATGAGCTTTAATTATCCCATTGTTAAGCTCAGGGCTAACAGTAGCACGCCTACAACCTGAAATTGTTAGCATTCCCAGTGTTAGCCAAATGTTAGAGCTTCAATATTTACTGAATGTTAACTTCAAAACACAGAAGCTGACGAAACTTTAATCTATTACCTTTTGGCCAAAAAAAATTTAAGATGTAGTATAGACGAGTATGTCAACTATAGATAGTTATTAGGATGATTTATCTAGCATAATAAATATCAACCTTTAAACTCAAGTTTAAGTGATAGTTCATTTCTTTTAAATTGAGATGTTGTAAAAAGGTGTGTTCTTTATTATTTAGATGTTTAAAATGTTTAAACGATTTAATAGTTACTACCAGAAATGAACCATTTTGTGAAAGAAGCAGCAACCTGTGTGTAAATAAATGCTTGATAAATAAAGGAAAAGCTTGATTTGACTCTGGTGTCATATGAACTGATGTCACCTGAAGCGTTGTGGCTGCAGGTCCTTGTGACGAGCCTCCTTCTCCCTGAAGAGCCTCACACTGACTCTGTAAGTGACTAATGGCCTCCTCCTGCCGTTTCGTCTCAGTCGCTCTTTATTTTTGAGACAAACAAAGACGGATGCGGCGTCTGATCTGGTGTAATCTAATGAACACATGCTGCAGTCCCAAATGCTCCGCAGTCTATTGTAGACAAAGACTTGTGTCATGCAGACAAATTAACAATATGATGAGGAACATTTCATTGCCAAAGAACAGATGGTAGAACTGTGTGTTGCAGTAAAGCATCCTTCCTCTCTGCAGAGACACAATGAATCACATCAGACCACATATGGCAACACAACGGACAAGAAAATATTGTTTTATAAGAATACACTTCCAGTTCTGTTAGGAAAGTTGGAGTCCTGGTGTTCGTCTGACAGGTGTCATCACCAAAACACTGCTGCAAAATAAAGCACTCTGCCTAATCTTATCCCTAAGCAAAGGGATGGATCCCACCACTTTAAAAAAACTGCTCCAGAGTGGCTAACAGACCCTTACAAACGCTACCCTAGTGCATTCACAGGCTTCAACTTCTGGTCTATAATAATAAACAGAAGTAGAAGCACTCAAAGAGCAAAGCACCAGAATTTAACCAATAGCTTTTATGTGACAATCCCAACATTTCCAGAAAATTTCCTCCAAATCTGTTCATTAGTTTTTACCGGATCTTTGCTAACAGACAAACAAATAAACCGGATACAGAAGTTCCTTGGCAGAGGAAACAAAAGAGTCACATGTAGGCGCAGAGACAAGTTTTTAACAAAGGGGTTACCTGTGACCTTGACCTTTGACCCTGTGAACCTTGAAATCAGCAGTGATCACACTTGACCCATGAGGTGTCCAGCTGTGGCGTTTAACATTCTTGTTTTACAGCTCGGGCTGATCTGTGACCTTGACCTTTAACCTTGAACTTCGACCGGATCACCACCAAATTCTAATCACTTGTTCCTTGCACCCTGTTTGACGTTTCCTGAAAATGTCATTAAAATCCATTCATAACTTTCTGAGTAATCTTGTCCACAAACAGACAGACGGACAGACGCTACCGAAAACAGAACCACCTTGTTGGAGGTAAGAAACACGTCATAATGTGTAAAATAATATTACTTCTGGGTTTTTCTTTTAGTATTTGTATGACAGTTTAAGACTCATGTGGTTGAAAGAAGAAACTGTCAGAGGGCAGAAAAATGACCTGAATACTCAGACCTGAGATACGACGACAACAAACAAACAAAACCACCCGAAAACCACAAAGCGATGGTGCAAAACTTTATTTTACCAAAATACAGGTTAAACTTTAGAAGACCGTTTGTAAAGCTTATTAAAGATGCATTTTGAAACATTTAAAACAAATGTTATAATCCTCCAAATATGACTCTGTTACTACTTCCCCCCCCAAAAAAGAAAGTGTTTTTGTTAACAGATGAAGAACTCTAAAGGGTTTTTTCTGAACAAAAAAAAAAAAATCTTATTTGATGAGAAAGAATGTTTCTATTTAAAGACAGTTTTTCCTAATGTATGATTGTTAGTTTGTCTGTCATGTTAGCAAAATATCTGATGATGAACTACTGGATGTATTTTAATTAAACTTTCAGAAAGTAATCACTGAACGCACATCTATGACTGAATAACTTTTGGAGTCAAACCAATTCAAGATGGCTGTCACAGTCAACTGATCTCAGAAAACATAAATATATCTATAAGTCAGTCAGTTTTACAAACACAGACCTAGAATTTAGCCTGGTAGTAGCTGAGAGTCATTCCCAACCCATCCTCTGAGGGCTACACATTGCTCAACATCTTTGTTTAAACTTTGGCATTAAGTGTTAGAGTCGACACTATCTGTTCAAAATTTGAACCTGGCTTCTTTAAATTCATTTGAACCCCAAACACTCATTTATACACATTTTACTCTTTTGTGTTCAAGTTAAACAATTTGGGACAAGTTTAAAAAAAGAAGGGGGCTGTCAAAATGCAAATGCCTGTGGACAGATTCCAGGAAGAGAAACTAATCTCTGAACTCCCCGAATTATTGTTTGTGGATTGTGCAACAACTGCGTCTGTTAAAGTGACACTGCACACTCATGACCTCGTTTAGGTTCGTGTGGTTCAGCTAATGACATTCAAAGGTTTGAGTTATAAATTTAATGGAAGTGATTTAAATCAAATTAATTTGCCCCCGGCATAAATCCGGCCAGGTCTCGGCATGATCAGTAAATGACTTAAAAAAATAATTGACAAAAGCCCATCAGTATTGGAAAACTGAACAAATGAGAGTAGGATTCTTGGAAGGAATGCATGCCATAGTTTTAAACAGATGTTGCACAATCTGTTTATGTTCAAAGTATGTGTTGAGCAAGAGCCTCAGCTACTACCACGCTCAAGTTCAGCTAAGTGTTTGCAGCAATCACTGAGTCAGTCGTCTTAAATCAGGTTGACTCCAAAAGGTAATCAGTTGTCGAGCTAAATCAAATAGTACTTTGAGAGTTTCAAACAGAGAAACAAACACCAGCACACACACACACACACACAGCTCAGCACATGACTGCTCACCACTATTAAAGGTTGGGTATTATTTACTCAAAAAACTGTGGGAACGTCATCAGATATATATGTGGGTATTTGGTAAAACTTCCTTTATACTCAAATCCAAGTTTTATTCAGTTATGCACCTGATTTAGGTGGAACTTTAGTTTTCTTATCTTGACATTATTCAGCATGTTTTTGAGTTCCCACAGAACAGCATTACAGAGGTTTAAACTACATATTTAGTTGCCACATACAGTACAGTGCTGCAGAATTTGTTCTTTGTGTCGCAGGATGTAGAAGCTGTCAAATCTTCGATCGGACAGCTGTGTGTTAAAGTGTACAATAAGAGAATGTCTCATCGAAGTGTTAAGCAATAATTCAAACGTATCAGAAGCAAACCGTAACCACGCATGTTTATGTTTACGGTGAGATTTTAAGAAGGCCGAGCTGCCACCTCAGCCCAGAGCTGACGCAGGAAGGCCGTAATCTGTAATCTTGTTCAGTCTGGAGTGTAACTGTGTGTGTGTGTGTGACGCCGGTGGCGCTGACAGCACGCTGCCGTCTGAGGCAGCGAGGATTTACAGCAGCACAGAACTCTGGAGCCTTTCGGGAACCATTTTTACCTTTGACCCAAACAAAGAAAGGAAGGCAGGCTGAAATCCTGGGCCGTGTTGCGACACATGTTCTTCCCATTGCATTCTGTTTAAACACACGGCGAGTGCTAACGGCACGTTTTGTGCTTACTGTGCAATATCTGTGATAACATGGCATTTATTTACACAAAGGCAGCTGCACTTTCAGTGTTTTATTAACTTTTATGTACTTTCTAGAAAAGAAAACAGGATCACACTGAAAGGATTAACCATAAATCAACAGGAAAACATGTTGGTGAAAAACAGAAAAGAAACTGGGATTAGTTCAGCTTAGCCTGATGTTGCTCTGCAGCTTTACACAAGAACAATAAACAAAGACATAGTGTATTATCACCTCAGCCTGGGTCAGTGTGAGGAACAATGATGCAGTTAATAAAGTAACGTTACCAGAGAACATGAAGTTAATTTCTTTTCTATTCTGTATTAAACAGGTTTTTTTTAAGCGTTTACCTTTTTAAAATTCTGTATGATCCCAATAGCCTTTAAAGCAGAGACCAGAATAAGCAAAGAAAGGGGAGATTATAAAAATAATTTGTTTCTGATTCTGTTGAATTTTGGGCAGACAGGCAAACATTTACAATAATCAGATGAATAAGCATGGAAACAAATAACCTGCCCTCATATTTAATCCATAAAATATTCAACTTTTTAATTTAGCTTTTATTACTGGACAGTTTTGGTTTGAATTTTAGGTTTGAAATAGAAATGATCAAATCGGAAAGCCTTATCCAATGTTTCTACGAGGAAGTGGAGTTTTTATCAGTGTTTTGACACCCTTTGGTGGTCTTTGTCTGAACCCTGACGAGTTTGTTTGCAAAAGGAAAAAGGGAGCTGGTAAATATTAGCTGTGGTGTAGTTTTGAATGTTAGCCTGTTCAAACTTCACCTCGACTACACTGATCTATTTTCTTTTATTGAAAACGTTTCTTTACGTCAACAAAGGACTGTCTCCATTTTGAATCAGCTGGAGATGTACCTCGAACTTTCTCTGGGTTTCAAGAAAATCTGTCCGGTGGTTCATTCACATTTATGGATGCGGATGTTATTTGTAAGGAGATAAAGCAAAAAACCTCTTTGGCAGCTGGATGTTATCTTCGAAACAACGGGGTCAGTGTGTGTCCAAGTCAGGGAACGACCTATTTAAAACGGCACAAAGCACATTTTAACTCGTGCGGGTTCAAAAAGGACCTTTGTCCTGCACTGACAGCGCAATAACAAAGGTGTAAAGACCGCCAGGACATGAGCTTGAAGAGTACATTCTGCAGCTAAGTACAGAACATGAACATGAAATCAAAGAAGAGCGGGCACTTTGTGTTTCCTAAAGCAGTTTTAAAAAAAGATTTCCAAGTTTGTCCAACATCTATCACCCACAAACCCCCCTCCTCCTGTTTATCTAAGTGATACTAACACCTTTGCGTCATTCAACGCTTTCATCTGTGTGGATCTGGCTCAGAGGCGTATCTCACATCGGCAAACAATCCTTTTGTACTTGTGCAACGTGTACGTGACCCAGCGTGGTCGTGTCTGCGTGCGCGGAAATCGACACGTGCCTTATCTCACGGGTGACGAGAAAGAAAAACGCAAACTCGGCCTTCGAGCTCTCGCCTCGTAGACCAGCTGAGTAATCGGAAGCAATGGAAGAGAGGGAGGCCGAGACGGGACCGAAACGGCCTCAAAGCCGGAGTCGCTCTGCTCCGAGCAAACAGGCAGCGAGTCAGGTGGGCTGATTGACCCAAGCTGATACGTTATCAGGGGACATTCCTGCGTGAACGTGTAGCCAAGGTCAGCGGAGATCAAGACACACGAACAGGCAGCCGGTCCATAAATTCACACCGGCGTGACGCATGAAGACACACACACATCTTACTCATTAGAATGACTTGACATTCAACAGAACTGTAAATAGGAGAAGCGATTCAGTGATTCAGCTTGAATCTGTAAACAACACGTGTCGCTGTGTTAACTTAATGGCCTGGTTAAGATTTCTTATAGACTGTTACTGTCCACCTTCTGCACCACACTGATTACCTACATGTAAAAATCCATCCTTTAACCAGCTGGCTTTATCTAATCTTCTGCATATTTCGATTTAACAGCCAACAATCAATGCCACCTAAGAACTAGGATTAACCCTGTCAACTTAATTCAAGATGGCTGCCAAAGTTGCCAATCCTAAACTAAAGATCCCAAATGTGATCAAAAATTAACTCAAAACTATAACTTGCTCCTAATATTCTTCATCAAAAATCATTTTAACACTGTTTTGTACAGATGATTGCTGATAGAAAATCGTCTACATTTTTAAGTTTTGCTTTCAGGAGTCGACGAGCTGCTTTCCGGGGGAGCTGCCTTTAATGAACCTGAAGCCTGTAAAGCCGAGATATAAACGAATCTGCTGGGATGAAATTAGAGTAGAGTTTATCAGACGTCTGAAGGATCCTCCTCAGATGTGCTAAAAAAAAAAGCTCAAGGCTGAATGGGTCACTCAGAACTGTCTGACCAGACTTATCACAGTCAAGTGGCATTATGGGAAATGTTGGCAGTGGTTCTGACAAGAATGAATAACAAAGATGACATCTGTGACTCCGGCGCATCAGTTTGGGTTATTTTCTCCCATGTTTGACCTTGTGAGGGAAGCACAGCTCTTTACAAGGTTACCAGCAGATCATATTTAACACATTTATTTTCTTTTTGGTGTCACCAGAAAACTCGAAACAGGATTTTATCAAACGAAGGTATTACCTGAGAAACTAGCTTTCTGTATTTATACATATTTTAAATAAAGAAATCTTTGTGCCCCGTCGTAAATCGTGGCTTACATAAATGAATAGTTCAATGTGACATTCTTCTTGTATCACTATTGGTTCTTTCATTTAGTGAAGGTGACTTACAGCCGTTCATATTTTCATTTATGTGTATGCTGTGTGTGTTTTTGTATGTGAAAAGGATCAGGTACCTGAGAAAAAAAACAGGGAGGGATTGCATTTTTTTCTTTCCCAGAACCAGCCTCCTTCTGCTCTAAAAGTCTCATCATCCTGTTGATTTGTCTCCTTATAAATAATGTCCACAGCCATAAATTTTAACGCTGCTCGCCGAAGCGAGCTCATGAAGGTGACTTAGGGAAACTGGGTTGGCGTGAGCCCCTCGGAGCGCGCTAACTGGTCAAAGTGGAGAATGACATCATCGAAGCGGCTACACGATGACGCACCCCATCAAGGTTCATTAACATTCTGTGCAATCACAGCTCGGCTCCCGTTAGAAAACCAGCCCTCGAACCTTGTGCTGCAGGGGGGGGAAAGCTCAGAACATAGAAGGGCTTTTGATTAAGCATTGGGTTTATTTGCAAGATTGTGTAACTGGCTGTGCTTGTGTGAAATTAGTGGAAGAAAACTAAGCACTGAAACCATCTTTTCTTTGCTACTGTGACATCAAATGTACCGTAAGGGAGATCCAAAATATTAAAAAATCTGCACAAAATCAAATCAAATGACATATTCTAAGATAAGGATGCTTACAATGGTTAAAATAGGATGCACCTTTTTCTACAATTACTGATGTGTGCACATTCAGTCATTATCAGCTACAGTTTAGGAGTGATTAATTTTATTTACATGCAACTGAACATTTGCACTTTTTGTGCAGCTTTTATAAGATCTGAATATTTTTTATTTAATCGTTGTGACATGCTGATAAAACCAGTGATACGGTTTAATTTAGCATATTCATGAAACGTTCAGAATCTTACTGTTTTCATGTGATGTTGCTAATGAGTGTACAATAAAAATAATGGATGTATTTATTTTGTCATAGCAGCTTGAAATTTAAGCTCATCACAGAATAAACATTAAAAAATTGAGGAAATTTAAATTTTATATTGCTCAAGTGATCAAAACTAACGAGGCATTGATTGATAATGCACAATGATTGTGTCTTTGTGCCTCAGGTGGGTTTTTTGGCATTACGTCATTGTTCCATAAAGACGTACCGTGGTCTATATCTCCCTCCAGTGTATAAAAATAACACCACAGAAACAAATCAAACTGTTTGTCATACATATATATGAAGACGGAACATCCTAATCAATGCATTCTCACACAACAAGCAAATTATCTAATAAACTTAATTTAACTGATAACGTGAAAACAGCCAAATGGTAGTTATTCCCTTGTCATTATTTCCAGTGTCAGAGTCAGTCAACGCTAGTCTAGATTATTTAAATCCAACTCTAACTGTATGCCTCCATCTTGTGGTTGAAATAAAAGAAATACAGCTGCCAGATTTTCTCTGTCAGACTTAAAGCAGCAGCATAATTTGTTTTTAATGTGTTACTGAAAATGAGCTCAAGAGGGCAATGAATCAACCAATACAAGTCTTTTTTTTCTATTACAACAATGTTTAATGGAAAGCTGTATTAAATCAAGCAATGAACAAAAAGAAGCCCTTCGAAGAAGAAGTCTTCTTCGACAGGAGATGTTTTATTTTTAATAAAATGCACGATACAGACAGATGGTAGTATTTTAAAGTCACTGACAAGAACAGAGGCTCTCAAACTTCTCGGCTCCTGATCCATAAAATAACAGAGAGGCTTGTGACCAGTTTCAAGCATTCAAAGATTACTAAAAGTTCTCATTGCAAACTATAAAGATGACCTTAACTATATCAAATGGTGGTGTTTAGAAGAGTTTACTTAAGTAGTTTTCCAGATATACTGATGTGTAATTCTGAAATGCGGGTACGCACTGAATGTAAACAAAGAACTGGAGTGAATCAGGCGAAAACAACATGGAAGATTGAGTCACGTGACTGACCTACATCAGGCTGGCTGTAGTCTGTAGGTAAATAAACAGAGCATAAATGGACAGGCGCAGATACGGAGGCGAGTTTAGGAGAAAATGTAAGAGCAAATCTGAAAAAAAAAACAGTGGGACGTCTCGATCCCAAACAGCCATTCAGCAGACGTTACCATCTTTGCCTTTTTTTCTAGACACTTCAGGCTGTTTCCGTAGGTAAATAAATGCAGGTGATAGCTGGAAGCTGTTCACAAATTTTGCTCACAGAATTTGAATTTATCATTGACACATAAAGCAAAACATGCAGATTTTGTTTCTTACTTTATTTATTTTTTGACTAGTCTTCATGCCATCGCAATGAGTAAACAAACAGCCTAGTAACACCACAAACACTCTTTGCAATCATGATACATTTTTTATGAATTTGTCATAATTGTATTTTTTATAAGAATAATAGAGGACATCTGTAATTACAGTTTTTGTCTGTTTGTTAGTTGTTGTTTTTTTATACGTGCACTGTGTTTTGTCCTGTGAATTGTATAGTGAGGTGTTTGCGTTTTTGTGTTTACTTGTCTTATGACAAAGGATGAAATATTGTGCTAATTCCTGCATGTTTACACTGCCATGAACTGTGGTCATGTTGATTAATCGGCAATGTCCTAATCAAACAAAGGATAAACAAACAAACAATAAGATATCTTTGTTTTCATTTAATTTGATGTCTGGAGAGTATTTGAAGACCCAATTGGTCATCAAGGGGCAAAGAAGGCACTATTTGTGTAGGATATGTGCAGTGTCCTATATACATAACGTATGTAATTAGGTGGTGTGAAACAATTCCCAAATAAAACAAACAAACAAAACAAAATAAAACCCTAACAATCCAGTGTGCAATCAGGAGGCCCTTATTGTGAAATCCAGTCCAGAGTTTCCGGCTGTCCTCGAGCCTCCGTCGTTCCACTCCGGCGCGTGCTCCGCTCAGCGTGCTCTGTGTTGTCAGGCAGAAAGCTCGTCGTCAGGGTGGCGCGCGCGTGTCCTCAGCAGCAGCAGTCAACGCGTTAGACAATAGGGTAGGTGCTTTCTGAAGCAGCCGGCGAGCGTTCATCCGTCCAGTCGTCGCTTTTCGCCGCGATGTCCGTGGTAGTGGAGTCTGGCTTCTCGAGCGAGGAGGTGCTGAACAGCCGCTTCCCGCTCCACCGGGCCTGTCGGGACGGAGACGTCGGAGCCCTGTGTTCCCTCCTTCAGTGCACCTCGAACCCGGCCGATCTCGCGGTGGAGGACACCTTCTACGGCTGGACGCCCATACACTGGGCCGCTCACTTCGGAAAGGTACGAGCCGCTCGCTCGGCCGGGCCCGGGGCTTCCGGTGAACGTCTTAGCTTTTAGTTTCCATCCCGAAAACGAGGCTTCGCCCGACATGACGAGCCTCGTCTCGGCCATTTCCTGGTCGGAGCTCGAGACTGAAAAGGCGGCCATCGTTAAGTGAACCCTGCGAGCTAAACATTTAGGTTTTTGTGTTTCTTTTTTACCCAGAATGCGTGACTCTGCGTGTAGGCGACGATACTCTGAACTGAAACAAGAAACAAAAAGACTCAGCGCTTACAATTCACCACACATTTACCAAACAGACTGGATTTATTTCACTCTTTCACCCTACATTGGGTAAAGCCAGGTGACATTTGAGCCCCAAACTGTAGTAAATGTGCAAACAAGCTGCAGGCATCACAGTACAATGCGTGTGTTTACCTAATGTACCACATTAAATTTGTCTAACGCAGCCTTATTTGTTGGACATGACAGGCCCGATTCTTTGCACAGACATTACACTCATGCCTTCCAGCTGTAGGTTTTCTAGCACCGTGCATGTCCATACCTGCCCACTGTGAATCTTCCCGTGTAATCTGACTTGTCTCTTCACAGCTGGAGTGCGTGGTGCGTCTGGTTCAAGTGGGCTGTGGTGTGAACTCCATCACCTCCAGGTTTGCCCAGACTCCCATTCACATTGCTGCCTTCGGGGGCCACCCTGAGTGTTTGTTATGGCTGCTTCAAGCCGGTGCAGATATTAACAAACAGGTAGGACATCAGATTTACTCTCACTCCCTTTCTCTCTCTCTCTCTAACCCCAGACAGCTCATTCAAGGAAGTTCTCTCGCTAGCATTTTATGGCGAGGGAGCGTGTAAAGATAGTCGTTTCTGGGGTGTGACGGCGTATTTTAAAACAAACTGCGACTCGACACCAAACATGCAGCAGCCACTTTTATCTTGTTCAGGCTAACAGGTGGAGCGAATAAAAAGAGCAGAGCGCTGTGAGACAATGAGCTTAGATGATCCCATCAGAGAGGATCATTCTAACTTTGGATTATTACCCCGACAGCGCTCCCACTTACTCCTGCACTTGACCTACATCCGTGCTGTGCGCCACATCTTCTGCTGCACGGCTGTTCTGGCGTTGTCCTGCCACAGCTGAAGGGATTTCATGCTCTGGGGTTATATTTTATGCTCCGCTGCACGACTGTAAGAGACTGGAATAGTAGGTCACGGTGACGTAACACGTTGTCGACGCCACGAGGGGCCCCGATCGCTTTATTCTTTGAATTTTTCCTCAGCAGTGACCTCTGAGAACATTCAGTTTATTGTGGATTTGTGATGTTTTAGTCTGATGTCTGCACAGCCGAGTCACTGAGCGGGGCCCACATTAGGCTGTGGTTCTTTTTTCCCTTCCCTCCATTTGCTCTCAGATAAATGTAACTGTATGTGTGTGTGTGTGTGTGTGGGCGGGCGGCGGTGACGTCTGGGTGAAAAGTTCAGGCCAAGGCACACCCTGTTGTCATTTTTGGAGCTTGTCCTTGGAAACAAAAATAGGGGGAAGTGAGAGAGAATATACAAAAATGTATTAAAAAAAAAAAGCACAAGTTTCAGTGCCTCAAACAGGGAAGCATTTTGACTCATGCCGCTGTTCTTGTCGTCACCCAGGACTATGTGGGCGAGACGCCCATCCACAAGGCTGCTCGAGCGGGCAGCCTGGAGTGCGTCAACGCTCTCTTGATTCAGGGAGCGAAAGCTGAGTAAGTCCTGTGATCAGTCCTGCGTCCACATTTCTTTTCCTCCTTTAATATCCAACATTTCAGTTGCGCCTTTCCAAGGGATCCCCATCAAATTCAGTTTCAGAGCAGCGCCGAGCTTCATCTGCTGACTATATCTGGGATTTCTGCAAAGATAAGACAATTATACAAATTGACCGTGCAGATAAGAGCAAAGGTCTTACCGAAAATAAATCAAAAACAGCCTTATATGGGGACCATTACAAACAGTGTGTTGATGCTCGCTAAATGGAGCTGCTCTATTATAACCAAATAAAACCAGTTTAGATGGTGTTTACAGTGTTTAAATGTAGACACAAATTTACAAGCTGGCTCATACTGAACATAGAATTTGCCATTTTGTAAGATTCCTACAATAAAATGCTACTTCAGTGTTTTATCTGGTGTTATAATTCCCACCAGGCAGCCTGCAAACATAAACATCCCAGACGTTTTGAACCCGTGCTGGAGATTTATCACTTCGCACCGAATCTCATCCGCAACGTAGCTTGTCTCATATAGATCTGGAGTTAGAAGAATGCTTGTGCTTTTTATGGAGTTTATTTCTTTAGTGGAATCATAAACTGTTCTGTAAAAAGAAAAAGAGGGAGAAAATTGATGGTGGTCCCTTGGAAATGTGACATTCTGTTTAATCTTTGAAATTGTTGTTTATTATTGCAACAATTGGCATTAAGTTGTCCTCTGTGTGTAATATTAGTAGGAAAGCTGTATTGACTTGATCAAAAGAAGTTAATCTGTAAACATTTGGTACCTTAAGGTGGTTTGACGCTTGTAATTTGAGGATACGTTTCTGTAAAAGTAAATCATTAACTTTGCACGGCACATTTGAGCCCAATCATTGGCGTCGTCAGTTTAGCGCCATCGTTACACAAACATAAGGACAACTTAATGTAAAAGTTAATGTACTGTTTATTACTTATTAGGCCTTATTGCATGATATTTGTTAAAAAACTACAATGTGGTTTTATTTACCATTTGTTTTGGCCAGGGCCTGGGTGACCAAATGCACGTTTGCTGCTTCGTCTGAAGCACTTTTCAGGTCGCTCTGAAAAAGGCAGCGAAAGGCTGTTTTGTTGCACACGATGAAAACGCTGCGACACTTCCTTGTGGAAGCTTTCAAACGTCCAGTTCTTTAGGTCCACTTTGCCGGCTTCCTATGGTCCTCACCCAGCTTGTAAAACACAAAGAGCTCTCTTGTTTTGCCGTAGATAAGCCCTCGGTTTATTATCCCCCCCCTCCCCTCCGAGCTGGAACGTCAAACCGCACCTTCGCTTCGCGTTTTGTTCTCGTGCCAGGAGCATTCCGGTTTTTGGAAAGTATTTTGCAACTGATGGCACAAACAAAGACACACCTCGTTTTTTTTTTTTCCCCTCTGCTACCTAAACGTGTTACAGTGATCTGCTCAAAACAATTAGTCGATGTTTCAACACTTAATTACCCAGAGATCCTGCAAACCAGCTCAGCAGCCTGAGCGTTTAGCTCCCCTGCTGCGACTGTCTCGTTTTAGTTTAACTCACGGTAAATGCACCTGTTAGTGGATGCTTTTACTGATTTTTCTTTTAACTCCAAACGCACAAATAGATTTTTTTAAAAAAGCCCCATTTTGGCGATTTACTAATTGATTTCCCATTTCTGCGTGTGACTGAAGAAAGCCCCGCTCGCTTCATCCTCAGAACAGGACGTGGTTTATTTCCAGCGTTTCGACCCAAACTCTGCCTCCGTCAGGTCTGACTGATCACCGTGAGTGAACGCTCTCCAGATTTACCATTTCCCCCCACGCAGCTTCATCGTCTGCAACAAACCCGCCTTTTCTTAGGGTGATTGGTGCGTCACAGAAACCCAGAGCTCCCAGGGGGTTTACAGGCCCACAGCAGATCGTTTAGATCTCCATAAAGTTGAGTTGACTTAAGGCTGCGAGTGAAGGAGGTAAACATCGCTGTGAATTATTGACTCTGACTTTTTATCTTATTAGACACAAAACAAGACGATCTACTTTAGACGGCGTCAATATAATCTAAGGACATTTGGTCTTGTCGCAGAAAAAAGGACACAAACTTGTAGCTGCTAACATTAAAGGGTTAAAACGTTCAGTTTTAGTGAGCCGTTTCAGGGAGATAATGTACATTTAAGTGCATATAACTTTTTGTATTGATAAAAATAATCAAAGTAATTGAGACACATTGATTATGACTTTTATTTAAGATTGATTATTGGTTTCTTGAACCCCCTGGTTGCTGTGGTTGTTTCAGTAAATTAAACCTTGTGCAGAGACGCTAACAGAGCCTTTATTCTCCGTTGGACAAACCTTCTGTGTATTTGGTGATCCACTGATGAATCTGACTTGTGATTAAAAATGATGTGATTTCCTCCCCCCTCCCCCCTGCAGATCACAGATACTTAGCTTAGTTTATTATCAGTTCTGTTTCTTGCAGCTTTTTGGTTTTAATTTATGATTCAGAAATGTAAGTGGGCACAACCGGGAGGGAAACTGAAGCACACAAGGTGGGACTGAGGCTCATGACAAAACCGCTTCAAACGGACCGAAACACGAAAAACGTTCATGTCAGATTGCTGTGAAATAAAATTAAAAAAAACAAGCTTTATAACAGAGAAAGGAAAAATAAATGTATAAATAAATATAATATACTGTTAGGTTGTTTTATTAAATAAATATCTTACTTTCTAAGATCAGTTTATGTAATTTCCATCATTTTAATAAAAACAGTTCACCATTAAAGTTTTTGTGCAAAAAAAAGATAAAAACAAATCAAGAACTTAATTTAAATCTTACTGTATTTACTGCCAAGAATAAACTTAACACAATTAAAAGTTTTCACTTTTAAATAATAAAAGGAGTTGTTGGAATTTTCTATGTGCCCGTCATGAATCAGATTTTATATTTTCAGCTTTTATAGCTCATTTTATTAAACCAGACGTGAAAATGTACATTTAGTACATTTTGTTGATAAACTGCTTTATATCAGTGAAGTTGTAACAGAGCTATCAAACCTTTAAGGCATGAAATTGAATCTGTTTTAACGAATGATGGGCTTTTCTTTTACTGTTGATTTTTAAAATGGAAAAATATTGAAAGTGGTCATTTAATATTTAATAAATGTCACCAGTTTGTAATTAAATCTTTCAAAAGAAAAAGCCACTCTTACCCGTCATCCCAGATTTAGTCTAATTTTTTATCTAGACTCTATATTTTTAATATAATTCCAGTTTATTCTTATTTAGAAAGTCACTGAGCCGTCTTTAAGACACATTGACAGAAGCTGATTTCTGGACCGTGAACTGTTTCATTCTTTGGCCTTCCTGACGACCTCCTCCTCCTCTTCATCATTTGTCTCATTTGTCTTGAACGAGCTTGTTGGCTCGCCTCCTCGTTTCTGGTTTTGGCTTCAGACCGTCTTGGCTTGGGAATTCACGAGACGAAATAATTCAACGCTCCATAAATTGGAAATACTCCAGATGTATTTTTAAATGCTTCGCAGAGATGTTCTTCAAGCTTGTGTCCTGGATCTTCTGACGCTGGAATAAACGAAGAAGAAGAAAAAAAATAAGAGAATTGAATCCTCTCACCGATCTTTTTACACTGATTCAACGTTGATCATTAATATTTAAACAGCTGATCGTCGACTCTGGGCTTGACCAGTAACCCGTCTGATAAGGTCTTGAAACGCTTGGAGTCCAATCATTTTATGCATTTTTTTTCCTGAAATCCTGGCTGTGCAAAAAGTACAAGAAGTCAACTGGAACAAAAATATAAAAGGCAAGGGGTCTTTTCAACGGGTCACGTGTTTCCTTTCCCCTTGAAACACACGCCCATTTAGGTTATTTGCGACTTTTTTTTTTTTTTTTGCTGCTGCGACGGGAATGAAAGTTTCCTTATAAAGCGCCTCGATCTTCCTGCTTCCTGGGGCAGCTTTTCTAAAGACCGCTTATCCTAACCAGGGTTAAAAAAACAAGAACAAGGTGATCTTATCAGTGAACGCACCGGTCCCGTTTTCCCACGCTTTTCATCTCCGCATATATGCTCGAAAATGGACACTTTTAAAACAGTGCTTCGGAGTTTTATGACATAAAAAAAAAAAAACCCAAAGTGAATAACACCGGCTCAGTGTTACAAAAACAAACACCTGAAAGTGCGACTTTTAGATACAAATGTGAGTTTCTTTTCCAAAGCGATGACAGCCTAAATAGCCTTGAAACTAGGATAATAAAAACTAAATTTATTTAGCTTCCCCCCTCCCCTTGTTTGTCATGAGCCTCAAGCTGTTAAGGTGGCGCAGTAGAAAGCTAGCTGCAGGTAGGACAGTTCTTCGAGGCTTCCAGCGACGAGAGTAGAGCAGCCATGTTTAGAGCAGCTGAGCGTAGCATCATGTTACTGACCTGTTTAATGCTAACATCATCCTGTTGCAATGGTTATTCACTGTCATTTCACTGTACCAGAAATGTTACTTTCTACACAGAAATGTTTTTTGTATGTCACAGTATTAACCCTTATATATATATATATATATATATTTAATATCATAGTCTGTTTTGACATCTAATCTTTGTCACCTTTACCTTTATGAAAGTGACAATAAGTTACAAAAAAAAAAAAAAGAAAAGAAACGTTTGCTGTACTGTTAACAAAACCAGAACCGTACATCTGAATGTTTTGCAGCCGTTGAATTGGAAATGACTTGGTTCTTTCAAGTAATCCTAGAAAGGGGGAGAATAGACACTGCTGAGTCTGCCCCGTTCCCTGGGATAGCCGCACTGTTGTGGCATTGAGTGTTCTCACTATCGCTTCCTATCTACACACTGGCAAACTGTTGAGGTATTTCTTGCGGTGATTGGTTTTAATGCTAGGTTTTTTTATGAATCAAAACTAAAGTTTTGTTGTTGTTGTTTGTTTTTGTTTTTTTTAGACCTGCATGCTTTGCTTATTATCCATGATTGTTCCTGTACTTTAGCCTTTTTTGTTTATTTATTTATTTTCTTAATGATTTGTTTTTTTTGAACTAACCATAGGAGTCCTTATATGGACAGGTTAAATCACGTGAGTCCCATGTCAACATTTAGCATGACTTATAGGCTGCCTCTGGAAGGTTAGACAATAGTTAGAGAAGATGCATACTGTGTGCTTAGGACTGAAAAGCAAAGCATACCAGGCATTTACAAAGAATTAACGCTTCCTTTTCTTTTTTCTTTTACAAATTTCAGCTCCAAACCTGACTCATTGGTAATCCATTTTGTTGGATCAGTGTTTTTATGTAGATGTTGGGTCTCACTGCAGGAATACTGCTAAAAAATTTAAAGCTAAAGCAAAAAAAGGGAACTACTTAATTTATTGCTTCATTGAATTTTAATAAAGGTTAAAAACCAAACAAATGTTGCGTATGAAGCCACAGAGTTGAATGAGAACATGAATAATATGTGCTGTTGAGGTTCCTCATACTGTAAGTTTACTTAAAAATGAATTTGTTTGTAGTTTTCATTAAATATTTGAAAGTTTCTGTTCTTTAAAACATTTCACTCATCAGATTGAATACTGTCAACAAATGTTACTGCTGTAACTCAACAGTACTTTACAACTTTCTTAATTTTGTCCTTTGACTTTACCTTAGATGCTAAATTATCGATTAAACAGGAAATCTTTAAGGTGTTAAGGAGGAATCCTGGTTTGGAGACGGTTTTGTTTGGATTTTATCGGAAACAGGCGTCCAGAGGCTTAAACCACTGGATTCCCAATAGAAAGCGCATATCTAATGTATGTTTTTATTTATTTATTTTTAAATATATGCAGGAAAATTATGAAAACTGTCGTGGATTTAATAAAATAAAATATTTATTTAATTATATTGCTGTGTAATTTAGTTGTTTCTTATTTGCAGTGGAGTAATTTCTGTCTATTGTACGTTAATTTAGGTGCTTAAAAATAGTAAATAAACACAGTTAAGGGTTTGTATTCCTCAGTCTGAGACCTGCCCATCTACCTCGGTGTCTTTCTATAAATGTAATGTTCGTATAACTGGCAAAAAATCCTTGGAAGCGTTAATTTTGAAGGGGACGGGTAATGTGCAACAAGTTTGTGTGATATTTTTGTTTGGTTTTAAATCTTGAAATTATTACAGAATGTTTTATCATGTGCACTAGCTCTTGAAATGTGTTTTCGTTTCATTTGTTTTTTGCACAACTGTTTAGATAAGAACGCAGAGAATGAGCAAATTCTAATCGAGATGAATGACCCGACAGTGACTGTGGTGCTTTAAATTCAGTTCAGTTGGTGTGGGAGCTAATGTCATCTGGATTTAATGCCAAGTGTTCAGAAAAGGTTTCATAAATCACCCTTTACTTCAGTTATTTAATATACTAAAGATTAGCCGCACTTTAGCTCTAATACACTGGGTTATGTTCAAAATATCCAGCAGATAGTTAAGTAACCAAGCTTTAATCTCACGTTAATTAAAAGTAAGAGGTTGGACATGGGCCTGCTGTTCCAGTTCTTGACAAAGCCTGAACTGTTCTCGCAGGAACCCACTTTGCAGTCTGATGATATTTAGGCTCGGAACAAGTGCAGCGTTGTTTTGAAATTGGCTCAAGGAGAGCAGAAACATTCTCCGGAAGATATTTAATAATTCACGGAATACTCCTTATATCATCAACGACTAATAATCAGAACTTGGCCCTTCGTTGAATGTTATTAGTTTTAAAGACGTGCCAGCCAAAGGCTTTTCTTATGTAAAATTATGTAAAATTGTTTTGTTCTTTTGTTGAAACAAAAATCTGTTTTTATAAAATCCTAGTTTTATTCTTGTTGAGGCATTGCTTCCACACTACAGCTCTACAAACCTTCAGGGTCTGTAAATTGGGGTGAAAACTTAAAGCACATCACTGTTTGCTTATTCATTATTGCACTCAGAAAATCACTTTATTCTTGCTGCAACTGGGCATGATTAACACAACTGTTTAAAACACACACACACGCACACACCAGTTTGTAGAAACGCTGCTCCTCGTAGGACCCATGCTTCCTCCCGTCTTTATTTCTTTTATTTTGACGTTCATCTTTCTTCAAAGGTCTCTGCCTTGGCCGGGAGGATTTCTGGATTTCCAGCTCTTGGCGGCTCACGTTTGACCTCGTTCCGTTCCTGTCACTGCGCCCGTTTCTTCTGGAATAGCGTTTGAGGATATTCCCGAATGTCCCGACGCTCCCTCAGTGACAAACCTCAGTCTTCTGCTTCTTTCTGAAGAATTCTTTGCTTTTCCAGCCTTTGTTACCGGCAAGAAAATGCTTCAGATCCACTCTTCTCATGCAGTAAACGTTCAGATCATATATGTGGAATTTGGATGCATCTTTTTGTGGCGATCCTTGAGCAGGATCGGCATTGGAAACAACAGATTACAGAAGATTTCGATGCGACGTCCTGCAGAAGAGGCAAACCATGAGGCTACCTGCAGAAACGATCTCCCTTTTGATTCAGCGACTCGTCTGTCATCTTCAGTCCGTTGGATTGCTTTGGACGCTCAAACTAATGCAGGGGGAAGAAGGTTCAGTTGTCCTAAACATGTCCTTTTGTAGCAAATATGTTTCCCTAATTCTGCGGAAACTGAAATGATTTAGATTCTCTGTAGGAATTGATCCAAAAGTGATCAGTCGTCATCTTCACGGAGATGATGAGACGATGTGGAAGGGTAGAGCAGCACAGGTTAATTCTTTACATCTGTTAATGTCCATGTGCGAATATCTGCTTAATGAGTCTGCGTGTGTGCGTGCGTGCGTGTGTGTGTGTGCGCGTGCTTGGGCTCGTCTCATTCTGTCGTTTCTTTTTGTTGTGCGAAGCCGGCGTACAGTGAGCGTTTCTGACACTCTTCCTTCCCGTTGTGCAGCATGAGGAATGCCAGTGGGCTGACGGCCGCTGACCTGGCCCACGCGCAGGGATTCCACGAGTGCGCTCAAACTCTCGCCAATGCCCAGAACCTCCAGCAAAACGCCGCCCAGTCCCAGAACAGGGCTTTTCTCAATGGCGTGAGCCAGAATGGGGGCCACGCTCTGCCCACCATCCAGGGACGCAGCTTCTTGAATGGCGTGCCCAACAGAAAGAGGTCTTTTGACGGCATTGAGGCAAATCCGTTCAAGAAGGCCAGACCTAATGGTAGGTCTATAGGTTCATCAGATTTGGTTTTGTTGTACACTAATATCCTGACATGTTGTCTTATTTGAAGGCTTAAAAGTAGTCCAAATTGTAGATTTCTTTACACTACTTGTGAATACGATAATGATTCTGTTTTTTAGGGTTTCTTTCTTACTTCAAACTAAGCTTTTTGAACAGTGGTGTGCTTTTAAAAAAATGACAAAGGTTGAAGAAAGATGGAATTTGACATTTTTACCTGAACCCATCAGGGCAGGAAAATTTAGCTACTCGGAAAGTTTGAGATTTGTTAAAGAAATGTAGGTTTGATCTGTACTCAGTAACTCAGTTTTAACCATAAAGAAACAATGGTATGTGTTAAGAAAAAACTGAATTCTTGTAAATTTGACATTGAGTGAACTCATTGGGACAGAGAATTGGAGTCACTCAGAAATTAAATGTAGGTTTGAACCGTACTTATCAATTATTTTTAACTGTAAAGAAATTATTCATTTAAAAAACCCATAAAAGCACCAGATAAATCAGTTTATTTGAACAAACACTTAGCAGCAGTAATTATAGAGCTCAAATTTATTCCATTTTTAGCAGCTTTTTTTTTTTTTTTTTAATCTGTATTCTTAAAAAAAGAGGACCAGGAGCCTTTCAGAAGACTGATTTTTGCCCTCTGTGTGTATTTAGGGATGTGCATGCCATCTGCATTTCTGAATGGGAACGGGCCACTGGGTGGCAGCGAAGAGGCCCAGATGGAGAGCTCGAACATGGAGACAACAGCGACCGTAACCTCAGGTGGGCCAGGAAGCTTTGCTTTTGGGCTGAGTGGGTTTGCGCCGCCTCAGGGGCCGGGCCTTCTGGATCCGTGTGAGGACCAGGGTCCGCGGGACAAGCTGAGCCCCGCGACCAAAGAGCTGGAAGTCATCACTGTGGCGTCGATGCAGACTCCTTGCCGCTGTACTAATTCTTACGCTTACCTGTAGAAGGGCTCGCGTGTAACGGCACAATTTTAATATATACTCATTTGTATCGTCTGATTGTTTTTCTTTTTTATGCTATATACACACACACACAAAGGAGTACATGTGTTTTAGTTTGGTGAGCTAACTTTGAAGGTGTGTAGAACTGTCTCTGAGTGAGTGATGTATTTTATACTTTTTCATGTAACTGATAAAGGTTTGAAGATGTTTATTTGTAGCTACGACTCCTATATATCCAGTCTATCCTCCTAGTTTAACAGATTACTCTTTAGGCTCATTATATTTACAGAATGATTTTGTTTTGCACAATTTCGCTGCAGTGTTTGCCAGTAAAACTGTTTAAAATCCTCCTGATGAGTGCTGCAGTGTTAGAAGAACTGGTCACCTGAAGAGTGAGGGCGTTATTGAATTTTAGCATCACTCATTGGATTTACAGATGAAACTTTTTGGACTAGATGTAACTTTGATACATTTATGCTACTGCTTAGAAAACAAGTGAAGCTTTGTTTTGTTTATTTTCGTTTTGTATCTCCACTAAGAATTACATTTTTGGACAATGTTTCTTCGATCAAAGCACCAGTTTTACATTAGGCTTGTTTGACTCTTAGATTTACACCTAAATGCTGAGGAGAGGTTTCTTGCATCAATTTAAGCTCTTTTTCTATTCAAGAATAACTTTATGCCAAAGCATATCCCAACATGAATGTAGCCTGTAAAGAAGAACTAATTGACTTGGCTTTATTCTACACTGAGAAACGACGATTCATTCGCTCAATGTTTGTCTGTTTCTTTCTTTCATTATTTGTTTTCATGTTTAATGTATGTGTTTGCCGGCGGGGTTGACGTGTGTGTCACGGAGCACCTCGAAGGATTGTTTAAATCTTTTCTTTGTTTAACAATCAATTATTTATGAACCGTTCTGCTCGAGAAAGATTGCATAGATCTCTACGTTATGCAAAACGCCTTACTTCTTGAGCTCCGTCGAACGTTTTGTACATTGTTTTCCAGCTTTTTTTTTGATACTAGGGAAAATTCTGTTTGGTTTCTTTTGTTTGTTTTTTTTACGTATAATTTCATGTTGAAGATGGGTTTATATTTTCATGGTGGATGGTGAGTGTATGTCTGAAACCTACAGCACTTGGTTGACGAGCAGGTTTAGCTTTGTATTTGACTGTAAAACGATGAAACCATTAAATGTGGCTACGTTTTTATAAACGTGATTGTAGCTTTTGATTTCTTGATTGTCTTTGAATTTGTGTCAAGTCACGGATGGACATTTATCTGTCAGGCTGTTTTTTTTTCTGCAGCAGAATTGGGTCATTACACAGAAATTGCACAAAAAGAACCACGGATCAAAATGTAAAAAAAGGGTTAAATAAGGATCTTGGGTGAATTTCACAACGTATTGATCTGTGCGTAATCCAGAAGGTTACAGAACATTTTTTTTCTCTAGTGTGTTGAAATCAGGTCACCTAGAAGCCTTTCATAATTGGCTGCTCGTGGCCAAACCTGCGTTTTAAAAATTGTGCAAAACAAAATCCAGTAAAATTGCCTCGCCTGCCTCGCTGTACTGTACGGAGGCAGGTCGTGATTAAAAATGTGTGCTATTTTATTTAATTTTTTTAAAACCATTTTGTCTATTTTCCAGCGGCAGGAGACAGACACTGTGTGGATTTTTCCTCAAATAACCAAACAGCAGGAATGCTCCTTGGTCAGCACATCTACGGTCTCTCACCTGAGGCCATTAGCACTGCAGGCAGCCAGGTGGAGCACCAGAAGTCTGTCAAAGCAGAGCAGATGTATGACCATGCCCTCTACAGCACCATGCTGCTTTATCATGGATCCTAAAGTACCAAGGATGTACTGAGCAGGCTGTCTTTTTTTATTTGAACTTTTCGAACCTGAACTTCATTTAGGCCTATTTAAGCATTTATTTGCCTTAAAGCCACTGAGTGGTCAAGTTTTGTTATTATTATTATTTTTTAAATTACCGTTGGCTTCAAGTGGCAGGGGCATTGCCGGGGAAACGTGTAACTGAAGACTGAGCAGAGTGCATTAATGTTTTGTTCGAGAAACAAGTGTTAAATCTTCTGTTTGAGTGTGCTGCAAAGGTTCTAACAAAAAAAAACAAAAAAACAAAACACACTAAAAGCATCTAAGAGGAAGCACTGCCAAAACGACTAATGGGTTTTTGTTTCAAGTCGATGTTAAATTCAGCTCAGATCCATCCAGTGTAACTCATTAAGTATTAAAGGACTTTTGCAAATGTTAAGGTCTAAGCTATTTTGTTTATTTTTTAAGCTTTTGATTGAGGCCACTTTAAGAGGAGTTTTAAGGGGTTTCTTAAGGGTTTCAGAGGTTTTATTTCATCTTTGGATCCATGACACCATATTGTGCAGCATGGGCTTCAAAAATGTATATATTTAACAGAAAACAAAGACATGACAGGACCTGAGAGATGCATCATTCTTCAGTTAGTCTACTCCTGTAAGCCAATAGCTTTTTGGTGCTAAAATACTTTTTAAAAAGCTGTTATTTTGGGTCATTTTCATAAATAGAAACAAGTTGTTTAGTACAGTCTGCTGGTAAAGTGTCTGCAGATCAAATTTAATATTTGTTAAATAGTTTACCATGTTGGCACAACTGTCTTAACACTTTAGCTTAAGAGGCTTTTTGTTTATATACATAATACAGAAAAACTACACTGAAAATTAGTGGAAAAAGCAGTCAGAAGTCCGAGGAAACGCTTCCGGTAGTCTCAAAAAAGTACTAATATTTGTGAAGAAACAATGGATGTTTTATATATATTTTTAAAAAATTAAAAAAATACTGGTCCAGATGATCAGAAACAGGCCTTAAATGCAGCCTCACGTGTGGGGGCACACCGCACCTGTCACCAGGACCTCAACATCGCCCCGCTGCACAAACATCACGTCACTGTGGCCACGCCCCCTGGCAGTCGATGGTCTCTCCCAGAAAGGGGGGGAAATAATTTATCGTTTTACAAAACGTAAAACTGCATACGTGCAACTTGTCAATATACAGTATAATAAATCGTCAAATATGTATTATAAGATTTAAGTTGTGTTTTGACTCGCATTTGAGAGCTAAAAAATATGTTTTTAATTCAGCTGTCGCGCTGGTGTCCCCCTTGCGTGAATGGTATCGTCCTGTAAGTCTATCTGGGCTAACCGGAGCGTCAGGGTTATCAGGAGAACGACGGAAACGTCGGCCCCAGCGACGAGAGCTACCGTGAAGTTCTCCAAAAAAAGAAAAAATTCATTACCTGCAATAATATCATTTCGGTACAAGAACTTCCCCGTCAACATAGCGGTGTCATCGTAAGTGTTTCACATCTTGAGCCATGTCGACCCCGGCTAGAAGGAGACTTATGAGAGATTTTAAACGGTGAGTTGGTGAAAAATTGTTCAAAGATAACGTTGGTTAGCCGTTTGGGCAAAACAGCTAACGTTAGCCTAGCTTACGTCGGCTTGTTAAAGCTAACCTTTTATATTTTATCCTGAACAAGTAGAACCAGCTTCACAGTAAAGTACCATTTTTAAGACGCCTGTTATGCGTAACATACATGCAATATTGGTGAATGTATGTACATATTATATTTGAGTCGAAAACCCTTTCAGTGCCACTTAAGCTAGCAGGCTAGCCGGATATGTAATAAATGTAGTCACATTTACTTTGAGGCGAGATTTGACACGGCAGAAGTGACGTTTTGGTCGTTACTTCCTAGAAGAAAGACACAAATTCACAAGGGAAGTAACAAAAACAACGCGGTGTCTGCATTTTGTAAAGTGAGAATCTCACAGCCTGTGCTGACACACAGGAACATCTTGTCCACAAAAAAAGGATGGTTTCTTTACTTAAAGGGAGCTTCGGTTGTTTCCATTGTGATTAATTCATTTTCTCCCACAGTAAATCAGCTTATGTAGGTAATTCCGAGAACGTTTTAAACTAATTTTTGAGGGTGTCACCTCCCTTTATGGGACAGTATTTTAAGTCCCGACAAGTCATGAATCTTGTGGGGGAGACTCCCTCCAGGTGTTGTTGGAGACATATTTGCTATGAGAGGAATGATCTGTGTTAAATGAAAAAGGATGATTCAACTTGGAGTGCTGCAAAACCTGTAGGACGGTGACGTACTCCAGAAACTCTTGATATGAAGCGTGTTTTTGTGTGTACGGAGTGTTAGACGTAGACGATCCTTGTATGAATCTGTGAGAAGAAAAAAGGGCCGATTCGTGTTTTATCGAGATCTTAAACCTGACTGCTGATGGACCGAACCAGTCTGCTCTCTTATTGTGTGGTAATAAAAAGCTGGGGCGTAATCATGACTTCATTTTGGCTCCAAAGGCTACAAGAAGATCCTCCAGCTGGTGTCAGCGGTGCCCCGTCCGAAAACAACATCATGGTGTGGAATGCAGTCATCTTTGGGTGAGAATGTGACATCTATCCATCACGTAAATTAGCCTATAAAGTGTGAAACATAACAAACTGATCTTTTTTTTTTTTTTAATCTTTCAGCCCTGAAGGAACACCGTTCGAGGATGGTATGTACCCTACTTTATTATATACACACTATGCATTTAAAAGATATCATTCATGCCAGTTTTTATTCCAATGTGACAATGACTCACTTGTAAGTTATTCTTTTGGTGTTGGGTGTTACGCTTAGGTTCCTCCGCCCGATGTTCTCCTTTATCCCTCATCACAAAACACGCATTTGAGATGATTGTCCTCCTTTGTCTCCTGTTTTTTGTCTCAGGTACCTTTAAACTCATTGTAGAATTCACAGAAGAATATCCCAACAAACCGCCCACAGTACGATTTGTCTCGAAGATGTTTCATCCAAATGGTAAGAGTTGTAATATGTGCTCATGTTATAGTGTTTGGCAGTGTGTCATTATCTTTTATTTGTTGTTTTTTTTTGGCGTCTACAGTCTACGCGGATGGCAGTATATGTCTAGACATTTTACAGAACCGCTGGAGTCCCACTTACGATGTGTCCTCTATTCTTACATCTATCCAGGTGAATGAATAAATGTTGCCTTTCCTTCAAGAAAAAAGGAAGTCACCCAGCTAATTCTGGATCTTTTTTCTCCCACCCCCCACAGTCCCTGCTGGACGAGCCGAACCCCAACAGTCCAGCGAACAGTCAGGCGGCTCAGCTGTACCAGGAGAACAAACGGGAGTACGAGAAGCGCGTCTCTGCTATAGTCGAACAAAGCTGGAGAGACAGTTGACCTGACTCTCCCCAAAGCTGCTCGCTCCATAGTCAAGCTGTGTGTGCTGCAAGTTTTAGTGGAGTAACTCTTTAATTTAAAACAAAAAAAAGAAATTTTGATCCCCGTTTTTAATTTCAAGCTTTTATGCACTTTACCTTCAACTTCACCGTAGTGGATTTTTTTAATTTCCTCTTTTTGTCCCAGTTTTTTTTTTTTTTTTTCTTTGATTTTCCTACACATCCTTTCTAGACAAGTCTGGGGGAAATGTGTGAATATTGCCTTGGTGTTTTGTCAGTATGGACTAACAGATCATTACGCAAACAAACAAAAAAGCAATCTGGTGTTTTCACTTGCTGTAGAAACTTCCCATGACCTTTTTTATGTTTGTTCGTCCACAAAGGTGCGTCATCAGCGAAGTCACGGGCCCCGTTCTGTTGAGCGCCTGTTCTCGTGTGTCGATTAATTTTCAAAACGCAGTGGAATAACGAGCAGCCTGAGCATTACAGCTGAATCGCACATCTCGACACAGTGTCCTTTGCTGTGTTGTGAACTGTTACATGCATGACGTTGTGTTTTCACAATCCCGTTGAGTTCTCATGTATAAAGCTAAAGAAAGCTGCAACTGAAATTATGTACAGATTTTGCACTGGTTGTCCCTCATGTCACTTTTTCCAGTACTTGTAAATAAACAAAGTCATCCTTAGGTGGGAATGTCTCTTCTTTTTTTTTTTTAAACCAAGCATTGTGTTTGACATATATTCCCTGACAGTGACAAGAAGAGGAACCATGGTTTTGTTTAATTTCTTTGCTTGTATTCTTGGTTGGCGTGCTTGCCGGGGAACGATCAGCAGACGTTCCTCATTTAAAGTTCTTTATAGTTTAAAATACTGAATTCATGTTGGTTTAAACAAGTAATCTCCACATTGATGATCACGTTTGAAGCCTGAGGGTGATCATTGATAAACTGGGACTCCTGAAGCCTCTTCCTCCTGTTCAACTCAAATAATCATCACATAATTCACATTGTAGCTCAGGATCTCCTTATAGACAGTTTAGACTACAGGCACAGTAACCAACCTATTTCATATTCACCTCCAGAAGATTTTATTTAGATTCCCTTAAAAACTAGAGTTCCTGCACATCCTACATTTATGGGGATAAAAAGCTACACGTTCAAATTCAGCTGACTGCCTTAGTCTGCAAATTAAATGTTCCCGAACACAAGTCACAGACACGATACGTTCCACTAGAAATGATTTATTAGTTAAATGAGTAGATATAGTTGAACACGTGACACAGCATGCATGATGAAAACAAAGAGGGAAGTTGAGCGCAGAACAGCTCCAAAAAACGTGCACATGCGCCAGCTTTTACTGGTAATTCTAAATAAACCACATGGAGACGTGCCGTTTTTGCTCTGCAGCCATTACAAAAATAACTATCGGTTAGAATACTGCGTTGTAACAATAGTTTAAATAAAATCCAAAACATAAAATTACATTTGTTTTTTTAAAACTGAGAGAGGCAGAGCGAGCTACCTGTTGTAGGCTCGCTCCTTTTTCGCCCTCTCCAGGGCCTTGTCCATGGTCTTTTCATTCTCACCTCGACACTTGGGGCAGTACCACTTGCCTTTGGGCTTATGGTTGAGCCCGACGCAGGAGAAGTGGAACCACTCGATGGGGCACTCCTCGTTATCGCAGCCGATCATCTCGCCGTAGGACACCTGCTCACACAGACAGTACGTCGGCTCGTCCGGGTCGATGGGCAGGTCGGGAGGCGACACCTCCCTCTCCGACTTCCCTTTAGACCGTTTCTTCTTCTTGGAAGACGTTTTGGCCCTCTTCTCCCGAGACGCGCCCACCTCCTCGGCGTGATCCAGACCCCCATAACATTCCCGGTTTTCCCCGTTCTTCTGCCGCCTCGAACGTTTCCCCCCGGCTTTGTCTGCGGCGGCCGAACTCGGCGTGAGCTCGTCGCGCTTCTTCTCGTGGTGGCCCGACTTCCCCGGGGTGACAACCGCAGACGAAGAGGACATCAGGGACGTTGCAGTGGTCGTCATAGATGTCGTCGTGGTGACATGACTTTCCGGGACGTCTTGAGAGGAGAGGAGGAGTTCCGAATGCCAGTCTATCTGTCGTGTCCGGTTCTCCACCAACTCCACCTGTAACAAAGAGCAGGAAGTCCTTTCAGCATGTTTGGGTTCAGCCGTTTTGATACACAACTTTTTGATGAGTTAATGTACAAAACTGTAGGTTGATTGAATGGGTTGTACATTGTTAAGATAAAATCTTACAAATTCAGACTTGAAGGTTTTGCTCCAACTTACCATCTGACCGGCAATCTGGATCTTTTCGTCCCCAAGCTCCTGACTGCGGATCAGCGCCCTCTGAATGGATAACTGAAGCTTGCGCCTCTGAAGTAAGTCGGGCTCGCGGCGGTACCGCTCATACACATCGTCAAGCTCCTTCAGGACATCTGAAAGACAGTCGACCCCAAACAGAGACCAAATGTCAGCAACACATCCCTGTTTGTAACAAATTCTCCTGACTATTTTATGCACGTCCTATAGCACTGTACCTTGGTACTTGGCATCAATTTCCCTCATGAGGGACACACTCCTCTGCAAGTCAAAAGGCAGAGACTCCACCAGATCCAGATACTCCTCCACATAATTCACAACTACGTGTCCGGGGTCACCATTGGTGGGGTTCAGCATTGCGGGTCCTCCTTAAACCCGGCGCACTCCTCCAACCTGCAAACACTGAAGTGTTGACATCATTTTCACTGCTGCTGTAAAGCCATCCTGCTCCAGTAATACATTATACATGGGATTTTTTTCCCCGAATTATTTGCTGGGTAAATCAATGCAAAGTCTCTTTACGAATAGCTGCTGCTGCTTCACAGAGTAACATTTAATTGTATTTAGCTCGTTAGCCGGCTGTAACACGGAGCTTGTTATTCCGTGACACACACACACACACACACAGTTACGCCCTCACTGAACACTCACCCCGACCTTCTACGACGTAAAAAACAAACCGAGCCTTCGGAAACACGACCTGACGTTACACGACCGAACCCGAACTGGGTCAGTTTGAACGGCTTTCTCTCGTGCTCGCTGAACCGTAACTGTTAGCTAAGTTAGCCTGCTAGCTTGCAACGTTAGTTAACGAAACGTGGCACGAATGGGGAGGAAAAAAAGATAGAAACAACGCGAATCTGTGGTACGTCGTGTGTAGGCTGTATGCGTAAGCGCTTACCTCTTTATATATATTTCTTTTTTTAACAGTCTCTCACTCTCGACGTTGTCGCTGCTTGTACTGCTAATGCCTGATTGAGTGGAACTACTGGAAGCAACATAGGTCGCTGAAGCTCGCAAGCTGCTGTGCGCATGCGCTGTACTTTCAGAGCGGCAACAACACTGGGAGGATTCCCACCGCTGTTTATCGTATGAAACCTCCCCAGAAATGGTAAAAAAATGAACTAGTTTGTGACATAAGAACATTTCTTTCAAGTGGAATACGGACTTATTGCATTACTATACACTTACAGCGTTTGTGGTCAAAGTCACCTAAAAACCTATTGCACCTATTGCAGCAGTTTTTGTGTAGACATATTCACCATGTTTGATGAGCCAACATCGCCATCTTGTGGCAGTCGCCAGCATAGACTTCCCGTCATAATGGACTGGTTTCCAAATTGAATTTTAAATTTAATTTTAAAACTAAAACAAGCTTACGATTTACTAATTATATGTTATTAACCCATACTCGTTTGTGAATTGGATGCATTTCCACTGGACTATTCCAGTGACATAACTGAGTATTTGTTTTATTTTTGTTTAAGTTTTATTTAATATACTTAAAATAAACAACCAAGTGCATATTTTTGTTTACCAGATTCAAAGTGCTTTGTTTGACCAGACGGTCCACACTCTGACCTTTATTCAGCATGTTAAGAACACATTTAAATGTTTACTGTAATATAGCTTTATACTGGAAGTTAGATTTTTCAGGTTTCAAACAGCTTCCTGAAGGCCGGACCGATCTCCTGGATCATGTCTGAGGTGGTGGTGGACCTGCCGTGTCGCTGAAACGCTTGGCTGTTGCACTGTCTGGTAAGCGAACACGCACCGAATGCTGCAACCACCGATGGATTCATACTGAAAGAAAGTAAAAGTCAGGCATTAGGAAACACAGACTCTACAGTTATCAGATACAAATCTATCTGCTGCTTTTTTAATTTAACTTTCTCACAATGTTATATCTGCCTCTGTGTGTGTGTTTGTCTGTTAGCTAAATACTTCATGAACCACTGGATGAATTTAAGTCAAACGCTCAAAAAGTGATGCTTGGATATCCATCTACAGGTGAAGTCAACTCAAATCAACAAGGCTGCCACAACCAGCTGGAAATACAAAAATGGCTACAACTCAGTCAGTTCTACAGATATTGAGCTAAAATGTGTTGTGGTAGTAGCTGAGAGTCATTCCCACATGCTCCAAGCACCAACAGCTCGCACAAGGCCTCTGTTTAAAACTTTGGTAGCTAAGGTGAAGAAATGCTTCAAGAAATGCTGCTTTCACCGTAACATTTATCTTGTCTGACGATGTGAATATTTAAATTTAATGGAGCCCTCACCTTCTGATCGCTCCTGCTGCTGCAGCAGAATGAGCCCAGTGCGCCAGGACTCCCATAGATCCGGACAGGAGATCACCTTGTCCACCGCATCGTCTCCCACTGCCTTCAACACTACACGAGTACACTAAAAACAGTATCACACAACATAAAGTCACCAAAAATAAAAGATGCTCCAAAGCTTCCCAGACTACAGATTTATAACATTGAACAAGGTCAACTGGGAGAGTTTAAAAACATGCCTGAAGTTGTGTTTGATACCGACCCTTACTGCCGTCTGAAATGAGGTCCTGTTCACCCTTCAGCACCAGAGTGAGGTTGCCCATAGCACCGCTGAGCTGCATGACGCTGCGCGAATGGTCGCTGCTGTTCAGGGGCTCGTGGTGCTAAAAATGACAGCACGGAAACCCACGTCAGCGCAAAGAACTGGCACGAGACGTTGACCGACAGAACTCCGCCGAAAACAAACCCACCAGTGCCTCAAACAGTCGAGTGAACTCCATGAAGTTGGGTGTGAGGATACCCTTCTGGTACCCCTGGATGACAGATGGTTGTTGTGTAACAAGCCATAATCCATCCTGTTGAAAACAAGCGACGCCTGAATGACTCCGCACAAAGGAGCTCGTGTGTTCCAGCAGCTCAAACTGGATTTTAATCCAACACTTACTGCGTCAATAACTATGGGAATATCTCTTGCTTTGGACCTCTCGATCACCTCCTGAAAAAGAGAACGAATTATCCACCTGTTTGTCCGAGACACGCATTACCGTCAGACATATTGGATCTCTTTTGAGCATCTTCCACATGCCTTGGTTGTTTTCAGTAAAGAGTCTTCTCTGCCCAGACCAGGTCCCACAACGAGGCTGTGGAGTCTTGGGAGCCACTTCTCGATTTCTTCCACTGCGTTCGGGCTGTCCCTTCACACACACACACACACACACAGTCAAAACAAAAACAAATAAATCTGACAAGTTGCGTCTGAGCCAAACTAACACACAGCGATCCGATTGAAAAATCCTGCAATATTTCACGCCCTGCCCAAGTGGTATTTAATTACAGATGGATGTGGGCTCGTACTTACAGAACAGGGTGCACTATCAGCTCGGGGCTGTATGATTTTATCACAGTCGCAGCATCTTTCGTGCAGAACACGTGAGACAAGTCAGCCCCCTGAAAATAGAAAAAAAAAAGGTGCTGACTTTGACTCAAAGCTCAGCTGTAAAACATCAGCGCTCAGAATTGCAGCTCACCACTTTGAGTGCAGAAATGGCAGCAAAGTACGGCGCTCCGGTGTAGCTTTATGGAAAGAAATGAAAAAGATTGAGTGCAAACGTTTCCATGCAATATCATCTTTTCTTTGTTGTTGCATTTGCAGCATACTCTTGGCATCCTCCGATGATCCCAATTCGCCCGTCTTGTCCCTTGTGCTTCTTGGATGTCAGTGGAGGGACGACGCTCTTCACCAGTGAGAAGACTTCCTCGTCCATGGCTCTGTGCGAAGACGAGCCCAAACTGTTGTAGCGCTCAAACACTGAGGAAACAAACAGGAGAGTTTTAACGTAGAAAAACAAAACGGATTTGACTTTATTTGTGTCAATCCATTCTTTTTTTTTTTGTTAAATGTTGGATCAGGATGACACTACAGCCGACTCGTGTTTGACTTCCTCCACACGCGCTCCACCTCCACGACGCCCGAGACAATACCTAATGCGTCTGCGCTCAAAGAGTCTTTCTTGGGCGAAGCGCGTCCACGCGTGTGCGACGGGGAGGCGCTGGCGAAGACCGGGGCGCGGGCCCGAGGGTCGGCCGCCTTTGCCGCCGAGCCCGGTCTGGCCGAGGAGATGCCGGCGAACATCTGGGCGAGCATCTGGAGCATGTGCAGCTCGCGGGCGTGCTCCGTCTCGCGGCGGCGGTCCTCCACCTGCAGGCGCTGCTCCTCCACGCGGTAGAAGCTCTCCTCGGCTTGGGCGCTCTGCTCCAGGAACTGCTCCATCAGCTTCTCCATGGGGAAGTTGGAGCGCCGCTTCCTGGGCCGCTTGGGCGTCCTCGCGGGCAGATTGCCGGCCGACTGGCTGCTATTCTGGGGTCTCGATGTGGTGCCTAAAGGAAAGGGGGCGATTTAGAAACTTTTCTCATCACTCCAGCAGCAGGAGAATGTAAAAGATATGGAGAAAGCGCTTACTGTTGTTGCCAACTGTGACTTTAAGTGGGACAGGGATGGGGACAGTCGGGTATTCCAGCTTGACTTCAGTCTCAGCAGGGTAGGGACACTCTCCTGTGCTCTCCACGTCCTGAGCATCCTCTCCATCCTCCTCCAGGCCGTCCCCGGCCTCCTCCGCTCCCGCCCCGCTCTCCATCATCAGCTCCTGCGCGTCGAGAGCCGGCCGGTTGCTCAGAATCCTCTCCATGACGTCGTAGAACTTGCAGATCTTGTGGTACTGCCCGTTGTTCCGCAGGTTCCCCTCCTTGGCCAACAGGTACTGGCGCTTGAGGCTTTTGATCCGCACCCTGCACTGCTCGGGCGTCCTCTCGAAGCCCATGGCCCCCAGCCTGCGGGAGACGTCGCGGTACACGAAGCTGTTTCGGAAGTTTCCATCCAGCGCCGCCTGGATGTCCTGCTCCCCCCAGATGTTCAACAAGGTCCGCGTCTCCACGTCCGACCACAGGAAGCCCCGCGTCGTGTTGACTAGCATCCTAGCTGGACCGAACCGGTCTCGTTCCCCCAGCCCGGGGAGCTGAATGTTGACACGGCAGAATAACGAAGGAGGTCAGATCCAGAGCTGCATCAAAGCGGCGGGACGCAGCTAACCCGAACAGCGTCCAGTGGCCATTTTGATACTAGCTCACAGGAAGTCCTTGAAGCGGCGACAAATTTAGCCTTAAACTTTGGGTTCATAACAAAACCGGGAGGAGGCGAACTCTGCGTGTGCTAGCCGAACCCTCGCAGTCTCTGTTTATCCCCTCACGTCGTGATAAAAATGCGTAGCTCGGTATTTTCGGGGACAAACTGAATAGGGGTCAGCTTCCGGAGCCGTTAGCGCAACCTTTGCCTCCATTGACGGAATTTCCAAACTGACCTCTGATCAGTCCTCTGAGGTTAATTTTTTACCGCCCGCCCCGTCGGTGAGGTGTCTGCTGGGTCCTAAAGTCCGCGGATACTTACGGGCGGCTCGCCTAAAAGACCAGCTAACCCTAATTTAGCCACAACACAGCGGTGATAAAGAATAAAATAAAATAAAATCTCAAATGGTTTCCTTCACGTTACCTTTCTCGTTCAAAAAGATGAGCGTGGCGAGAATCGACAGCGCGAGTGTGATCAACGAAAACGAAAACGGCGTCTGAATCTGTTGCTGAAGCATCGTCGTTTTTTTGTGAAACTGCTGCCACTGACGGTCTGAGCTTCTCCACGCCTGGAGGACCCCCCCTTCACCCTGCAGAGTCCTTCTTACCTAAACGGGAACTGCGTTTCAACGCCGAAAAGTGCACACAAAAGCTCCTGATCATGAGGCGTCCTGACCCGGAGCGGACCCAGAAGAGAACGGCGGTGGTGCGTTCAGAGGCTCCTCGGACAACCCGGTGTCAAAACAAACCGACGCTGCACCTCTGCTAGCAGACAAACCGGAAGTGCTTTCAAATGTAGTCGCTTTGGGAATATCACGACAAAGTTTCAATATTTTTAAATCTTGTCAATAACGTTAATAATCACTTGTTTTAAGACACAATAAATATTTTTGTAAGGTGAGACTTAAAGTATAAATGAGGGAAACACTTTTTATGAGAACTACTAAGAAAATAATGAAACTTCACGGTCATTATTCTAATCTTTACTCGTCAATATATGTTTCATTTAGGTTAGAAACAATGGTGAGTTTATGTCTGAACTGTTTGTTTAATTATTGCTTTCAAAGGGGTTAAATTATTTGAGTTAATTGATGAAGTTTAAAAACTACAACTGATCCAATCTGATCAGATTAGGTCCATGGGTCATTTATGCCCTGTGTTTTGTCTTGTGGGTAAAACTGTCTTATTTAACAGTGTTTATTTAACTGATTAACTTAACAGCAGATGTGGTTTGTACAACACTGGGGTCAACTAATCAGACGCTCTCAGATGTTTGTGATTCCACGCCTCTTAGGAACAAGTTACTGGTTTATTTAAGAACCCTTCTGAGTTTACAATCCTCTTCTTGCTGCCGCTGATTCAAGCAAAGCTGGTAGAGCAGTTTACACACTTCCTATGCAATCATCAACAGTGCAACTGAAGTAATAGCATTTTTACTACTATTTCTTCTACTACTAAAACTACTACTATTATTTTTTACTACTACTACAATAACATAAACATCTACTATTTCTACTACTGCAATAACGACTACTACTATTTTTACTACTACTACTATTATTAATAGTAATAATAAATTGGTGAACAGTTAAGGCCTAATTAGACTGTTTAGTATCATATTTATTGTAATTAATTTATATATTAAATTAATCCTACTTCTTATGTTAATTTATTAGACAGTTCAATGATGATCTGTCATTTTGGAGACACAGTCGCACAACACAGCCCTGATTTGCAGAACATTTGTATGTTTTTAATTTACTGCAGGCTGGAAAACATGTCCCACTTCAGAGCTGAAGAACTGCAGACCTGAATCCGAGCCCCCTCCAGGCCCGCGGGCCTCACTTGACCATCGCGTTCAGACGAGGAGCCTGTAAGTCAGAACTCTGGGTAAAGCCTGCCCTCGGCTCACTTCTTCTCCAACTTCCTGTTTGGCGTCGCTTGACTTTTTAAAGTTCACGCTCTCACTCCGGACTGGAGAACGAGCCAGAGACTGGCCGCTCATGTCGCGGAAACCAGCTGCTTTTTTCATAAAATGACGTTTAGCTGTTAAAACTCGCGACTCAGACCGCGTATCTCCTCCTCCTCTTGTTTCTTCGTCGCCGGGGGTTAACCAGGACCTCCACCCCGCGGTGCTGTAAGCGGGACTGGGGCTCCCCAACATGCCCGACATGTCGAAGATGAAGAAGCCCGACGTGAAGGTAGTCCTGCTGGGCGACATGAACGTGGGGAAGACGTCGCTGCTCCACAGATACATGGAGAGGAAGTTTAAGGACACCGTCAGCACCGTCGGAGGCGCGTTTTACCTCAAGCAGTGGGGGCCTTACAACATCTCCATCTGGGACACAGCGGGTAACACCACGTTTTATTATTCTGAGCTTATTACTCTTCCTCCGTTTGAATTACCTGTGGGAGCGGGACTCCACCTGAGGCAATCTGCAGCACGTGACCTCTGCTAGGAACAACACGAGAAAACTCAACACAATCAACCCCTTTTAGGCCACACATGAGGCAAAAACAACCCAATAATCCAACACTGGGGGCCAAATCATCAAAGATTTACATTTAAACTCTTTTAATGTTTAGGCAAATGGGGAAACTTGTTCATCTAGTTTGTTTGAGATCAACAGTGGGCACACAAAATGTTGGTTTTAAATGGTTAATCCTAAATTCAGAGTTAAATAATAATAGACTGGCATCAATAAAGTGACCAGAGGCTGATATGAAACTAAAACAGCTCAAGTTTTAGTTTCATATCAGCATATCTGAGGTCCTTTCTGGGTTCTGGGCTTTCCTTCGGAGCTGCAAGTTTGTCTGACTGATGCAGGGCAAAACAAATAGTCTTATTTTTATGGACTTTGTGTCTATAAAAAGTAGCTTTGAGTTTATCATTCGCCGAGACCTATTTGAAGCTCTGGGAAGTTTTAACTTCAGCATGTGACTCTTACATCTGCGGCCAACCAAAGTGCACCACAGGCTCTGTTTTAAAGCCTTGCCTTATTGTTGTGAATCCCATTTTACCTTTCTGTTGTTTTTTTTTTTTTTGGTAACTATGCCTTTAGGTCGAGGTGCAAATGTTCAGCCATTCATCGTTTCCTGCACGGTGGATCATGGAATCACTGTGTGTCTCGTCATGTGCTCCATTGCTCAATACTGGGCTAAAGTGACCCAATCAAAGAACTTTTTTTTTTTTTTGCAAAACACACTCACATGTTCTGGACCCTAAAGCTGGTGGTTCCCAGCGACGTGTCCCGAATCGAGGCAGACTTCTCAAAAGTCATGGAATTGAAAGGTGGCTACGTTTGCCAAGTGTGGCAATGAACCGAAACGAGCAGCGAGTGGTCGCGCTCGAGAAGGGAGACGCTGTGCTTCCTTATAGGCTCGGTTAGAGCAAAACCAAAACTCTTCAGTAGCTTCAGCCTCTTTTTTTAAAATCTTTTTCTTTTAAACAGACTCTTTACTTTCACGCACAAAAGTGAAAATACCTAGAAGTAGGACTCCAGTGAATATTTATTAGCCTTATTCAGACATTACCTATAAGGCTGACAACAATCAGAGGGTTGCTTTTTGTCCAGGCAAAGGCCCATGACCCACCAGTTGAGAATCCCTGCCTTAAAGTGTATTTTGTTGCTAACTCCCTGCTGTAAGGCCTTCACAGTGATAACCACTGAAATATCCCATATTTGCTCCGTTATAGAGACTTTAAAATGGCTTCAAGTTGAAAAAGTGCGTTCAGTTGAATTACGTTCGAACCTGGAGTGCTGGTAATGAGATCAGGATATGAATCATCAGTATTTATCTGTAAAAAAATAGATATATTTTTAAATTAAAATGGTTTTGAGCATCCGTGGCAGCGTGAGTCAGGAGGCGCTCTTTCTTTATTCTGCTGGAAAGCTAAAAAAAACCTCTAAATTTCTGTCTTTTTTCCTTCCAAGAGGTTTGAGCTCTTCGGGCTTTCTGGGGAGGGTGGGGGTCTGTAAGAACAGTTTTCTGTGCCGGACAGTGGCAGCACATTGTGCAACGTGTGCCTAAAAATGAGGAAAGTGGCCAAACGGAGGACGAAAGAAGAAGTTTCAGGCCTAAGCGGTATCTGCGGCAGATGAACCGTGTCTGAAAGGAACGGCTTTAAGAAAACAATCCAGCAGAAACCAGAGAAACCCTCCGCCCTTCAGCTGTTTGTCACGTTTTCAGCTCACTGGGAATCATCTTGTTTGTTGTTGTCTTTATGCCAGAATGACAAGTAGCTAAACAGACAAAAATCAAAACTTTAAAAATGATCATGAAAATGAGTGAAATAGTCAGGCTTTTCACAAATATCACTTATAAATGACCTTTCATACAGGTTGTTCTCATGATGACTGTTTATCTGCTGTCTAAAGTTCATAAATTAGAAAGCACAAAAAGCAAACAGGCGTCCACTTTTATTGGGAGGCTTTTAAATGGAGGTTGTTTGAATTATGAAAGTATTTGTGGGCTTATACTCGTGGCATAACCTTGGATTGAAAACGTTGTATTTTGACGAGTAATTGGTAAAATAAAAGTGTAACATGTTAAACAGCACCATATATTAGTTTCTGCTGCCTGCAGTTTGGCAGATAGTTTGTCACAAACCTCCAGTGTTGTTTCCACTTGCTTGTTTAACCACAAAAAGCCCCCGCTTAGTCATCTTGAACTCTCACATACTTATCTGCCCAGCAGTGACTGATAAACCCAGCTGTCATTTATCGTTAGGCCTTAAACGCTCCAGCCCCGACGCCGGTTCGTGACGGGAACGGCTCATGTTGTTTCAGCTTTTTTTTTTTTATTAATCTCCAAACTGCTCCACATTCTTGCATTGTGTAAACACGAATTCCAGTAAACCTCCTTTGGTGACAGGCACGTTTCCCCCAAGGACTGGGGCTGGTGGGCCGAGGAGATAAAGCACGCCAGGCCATGTCGCCGCCAAGCCACTTCCTGCCTGTGTGCCGCCTCGCGAGCCGTGACCTCTGCCGCGGCTCGCTGTTACCTGCGGTCAGTCGGCGCGGGGGAGAAACGACAGATCAGCACGGCTGAGTCACTTCAGAGTTATTGTTTCACAGCTTCAACCGTAAAGCCGTGAAAGAGAAGGAAGTTTCTGGACAGGTTCATTGAGACGTTTTTCCTTCTGATAGTTTTTTTTTTTTTACCCTTTCAGTTTCAATCTAATGTCAAGTTTTTAAGATGGTGCTTGACTGTCATGAATAACACCCGTCTGTTTCCTGTTTGCATTAAACAGTGTTTCCTAAAAACACTAAAATGACTCAGTAGTTGTCTTTTCTGTGACTTACTAGAGTTAACAGCATAAAAAAGGAAATCTCTGTAGACAGGAGGTCTAAAAATGGAACAAAGAACTGATCTGACTGCAGCGGGCTGTTTCAGCTTTGCTGCAGATTGTTATTATATAAACTGCAGGCCTCAGGTCTTCTTTGTTGCAAACATCTTTTATATATTTACTGGAAGACCCCCAAAAGGTGTAAAAATCAGTGAAAATGTTGAGCAAACAGTCAGAATGGGCCGCAGTGGGGTTTATGCTCGTGTAAAGCAAAACTAACTAATGATCTGTCACTAATTTGATGGATTAAAAACTTAATTATTGATAATTGAACAGTTGCTATTTTTGTGGAATAACAGTAAAAAGCCTTAGTTTGATCTCTCTGTGTTCATTAATCTTCTTTTAAATATTTAATCCTTCTTAAAGGGTCAAACTTATTACTGTCCTGCTGTATTAAACGTCATTAGTTTGACCAAAGTAAAACAAATAATGAAACCTAAACACATCGCTCAGATGTTCCCTGCTGTATCATTGTATCCAAACACAATGAGCTCTTTGAAGAATCTGCATATTTCAGCAACAAAGGAAGTTTGTGTTCCCAGACTGCTGACCGTCGTACACAAAACTCCCTTTGCTGCTCCTACGCTGCGCTCTGTTTCTGAAGGGCTTGTGTACGCCTACGAATCAGCTACATGAAACACTGAAGCAGAGGGAAACTCCTACAGCACGTTGTTGTCGTTTGTGGGTTTCAGGTTAAGTTGCTTCTCATGACCCATTGACCTCCTGTCTCCTCAGGCCGGGAACAGTTCCACGGTTTGGGCTCCATGTACTGCCGAGGCGCAGCCGCCATCATCCTCACCTACGACGTCACGAGTTGGCAGAGCCTCGGCGAGCTGGAGGAGCGCTTCCTGTCGCTGACCGACACCGCTAACCACGACTGCATCTACGCTTTAGTGGGAAACAAGGTGGATCTCACGGACGCCAAAGCCCAGCTGTCCCAGGACTCCGACGGACTTTCTGAGGATCGATCCACCGCCGCCGCCGGCGACGAGGAGGAGAGGACAGAGCTGCAGGCGGCCCCGGCCTCGCCCGTGTCCCTCTCCGGCTCGGTGCTTCGCAAACAGGTGACACTCGAGGACGCGGTGGCTCTTTACGGCAGAATCATGCGGTACAAAGGTCTGGACGAGACGAGCAAGCTGCCGGCGGACAAGATGTGCTTCGAGACGAGCGCCAAGACCGGCTACAACGTGGACGCTCTGTTCGAGACGCTGTTCGACCTGGTGCTGCCGTCCATCCTGAGGAAGAGGAACGAGGACAAGGAGTCGCCGACGGTGGATCTAGAAGAAGTCGGCAACAAGCGGTCCAGATCCTCCTGCTGTTAGGAACCAAAACAGGAGCCAAGAGGCTTCCGCCAGCAGACTCGTTTTTAACAATCAGCGTGTTAGTCTGAGCACCAGATTCATCCCGTGATGGTACTAATGTTTCACCTGAACCGAGGCTCAACAGACAACACACACACACACACGTGCACACGAACACACACGTTCTTAATGCTGTGAAGATTGTCAGGAGGAGCAAATATAGATGATGATCGGAGAAATTTAGCTTCTTTCTTTATGAGGAAGGGAAATATCACTAATGTCTACAACCTTCCACTTTAATGACTGAAACTGCACTTAATGTGTCCCAAAGATGTCTCAGAGCAGGAAAGAAAAAATAAAGACAATCACTGCTCTTTGCAAATGTTTTACTCTTATAATTTCACAGATTTAACTGCACTAATCGTTAGCAGGGTGACACATTCCACTGTTGATCATTTTAATCACAAATCAGTCTTGATATTGATCTTTATATTTTATTGAGCAAATGAGTGTAAAATATCCCCGTTGAACTTTTTAAAAAGTACTGTGATAATAAAGAGTTTTATTTTGCATATGACTATTTTGTCACATTTAAAAGTGGAACGGTGAAGTCGTTTAAAAATATATACTTTTATTTGAGAAAACAGTCTTGTTAGAAATGATCATTTTGGTACAAGTAAAGCAGATCTTTTAAATGTTTTATTGGATTATTTTTTTAAACCGTTACGCCGAGGTGACGTGGAACAATTCGCCTGTTTTCTAAACTCTGTAAAAGGCTGTAATCTGACCCTGGATCAGTGATCCTGTGTGTTTACGTTCTGGCCTGTTGAGAAGTCAGTGCAGCTTAAAAAAACAACACTGTAGCTGAAAGTATCTGTGGTTTAAGAAAAAAAAAAAGACAAGCTCTGTATTTAAAGCTTCGTTTCACTTCATGGCATAAACAGAATCAGTGCATTGTGTGAACACATGAAAAGATAAAGATGATTTAGCAGTTGTTGATACATGCATAAAAACAAGGTTACTGTAATTTTAAAAACTAAGCTTTGTACATGCAGCAGAAAACAAAGCGGGGTAATAAAACCGTATGTGGCTGGGAGGAAGCGTTAGTGGCTTTACGGCGAGCTGTGGAGCCTAAACCACCGGAAGGTGTGGTTAAACTGAAGCGGTGGATACGTAGACCTGTGCATCTTTGGTTCAGCTGTAATTTACGATCTCGGATGGTTAACGGGTATAGCTGAGGTAATAAGTTAAAAAGTAAGCACCAAAACATATTCAACACATAATAAAATTAACTTTTGTCTCATATTTGAGTTGTTCTCGTTACAGGGCTTCTCTCGTTTTATATACAGTGCATCCTGAAGGCATCACAGAGTCATTGCAAAAAAACAAAAAAAATACAATTCAAGTCTCTCTCACAGGTTCTTCATGCAGACTTGGCAGCGGCTGATGTGCGAAAGGAGCTGGCCCGCTTTTAGTGTCTGTGACGCCGGCTGAGAGTGGAAGTCCTGGTTCATGATCGTCAGCCAGAAGCTGTACTTGTTGGCGAAGTAGTGGCACGTGCCTTTGGCCCCGTTGCACTCGATGAATGGCGCCGTGCGGAAGTCCTCCAGGCAGGAACCGGGCGACGACAGGGACTGCCCGCCGCCTTCGTTTCCTGCCGCTGTGTGCTGCAGGGGACAAAGGTGACAGGGAGAGTCAGGTCAGGTCAAGTGTACATGAAGATTGTTAGGTGTTGAGACATTTATACAGAGATTAAAACCACAAAAAATGACCTCATTTTACAAAAAAAGAGGGGAAAACCTTTCTTGTTTAAAACAGACTTAGCTAAAGTAGAAAGCTGCTTTTGTTTGACTAATCAAAAGAAGATGTTTGGAAATCTGTGGTAGGATTTGAGGCTCATTAGTGCAGAGTTACTTGCAAATCATTGAAAGTTACATCACTGTTGAATGAGCTACACAGATCAACAATAAAACCACAAAAACCGAGAGGTAAAGTTATCAAAGCTGTTTTTTATGGGTCAGTGAACAAAACGAAGTATAGAGGAAACAAAACTGGGTTAAAATTGACTTTAAAAAGCTACAAATGCGCGAAATAAACTTTCAAGGACCTGAGGAAATGTCGTAAAGTTTTCACTCAGAACCACTTCAGAAAGGTTAAAGGTAAAATAAGACTCAAGACTAGCTCAGTGTTGCAAAAAAGTGGTTTTCACCTGAATAAATAAGATAAAATTAAGCTTCAGTTTATCCCATTTCAGAGTAGGGAACCACTTTTATCTGCAAAGCAACTATACCAACATTTGACTTTACTTTTAGTTATATTAATGTTTGACAAATTCCTATTAATGTATAATGGTGTTAGCTGTCTTGGACACGTCACTTCTGGTTTTCTGATGTTGGAAAAATCTCCACCTGAGACTGGAACTCACCATGAGGAAGGAGTAGCCGATCCACAGGCTGCGCCAGCCCACCGGACACTGAGGGATGCTGGTGTCCTGACTGTGCACCGTGATCGCAACCGACGGCGCTTCGCACACGGAGCAGCGGCTTATGTACGGTTTGATTTCCGTTTCCTCCACGGGCATCATGGGAAGCGGGGCAGTGGTGGACAGCCAGTAGGACTTATCGTTTCGGCTGGCGTAGTAACAGACGTCTCCGGGGTTGCAGTACAGGAAGGGCATGGTGCTGAAGCGTCGGAGGCAGGAGCCCGCCAAACCTGAAGAGTGGGAGACAGAAAACAAGTGTTTTAATAATAAAAGCTATGAAGCATGTCTTAAAATAAGTCTCAGACAAATAAAATTGTGGTCTAATAAATCTGAATTTATATTGGTAATAAAAAGCTCAATGCTGTGTTTAATTGGAAGGATGTGTTTCTGCTTATCTCCTGAACTTTCCCCCAGCCACACAGGCTCACGGTAAGAGGTTTCTATTTTGGAAATTCCAGCTTCTTAAAGTCTAAACTGTTTTCTAAGAAACCATTAATTAAATCTGATGGGAATGACAGTTTTAGAACTTCCCATCATTTCTAGCAGAGGTTTTCAGATTTCTAGTAGATTAAAACAAATAATAACTTTAAAGGTAAACATTTGTCCTGCATTTTAAATGAAGTTTATTCACTTAGGCACCGAATCAGATGATTTGAATGAGATTATGAGGATGGGACAAGTAGTGGAAAAGATTTGGTGGTCTGTGAGACACAGTACTGTGCAACAGTTTCCTTCCAAGACTTTCCCATAACCTTTTCAAATAGTTTCGGTCAACAGTTCTTCAGGCTTTCTAAAGGTCCGTTAAAGTCTTCCTTCGGCTGCTTTGTCCCATTATCACCTCAGAGTTTTGAGGCTTACGTGGACTCACCAAGGTCTTGGTTGTGGGACTTTTCCTGGCCCTCAAAGTACAGCAGGCTGTAGCCGTCCCACAGTTTGGACATTCCCACGGGACACATGGGGGTCTCGACCGTCTGGCTGTGTTTCACCAGCAAGTAGCCCACGCCGACACTGCGGCCAGGCATACCAGGTAACCCGGAGACACCAGGGTTACCACGGCGACCTGTTAGGTGAAGTCATTAACATTAATCTACAGAACTATATGAAGCGAATCCACAGACCATCCACAAGCACATTAACTAAAACTGTGCAGCTACAATAACCACCTAAAGACACATACGCATTTGAAACTTTCTGGTTCGTCTATGATGAGTTAAAAAAAAGGGCAAATCTTTAGTCGTGTTGTAAGGAAATTAAACTTTCACCAAAAATAACAATCAAGCCTTCTTTGTAACCGGTTTCCTGCTCTAAATCTTTTAATCCAAGATTATTACCCTAATCCCAAAGTGCCCCACATTGTCAGACGTACCTTCCAGGCCTTGCAGACCAGGGTGACCCGTTTGCCCAAATTCTCCGCGGAATCCAGGCACTCCCGGAGTCCCACTAACCCCAGGCATACCTCTCTCTCCGTAGGGCCCTATGAAGCCTGCACAATAAACAGATACATGTTTTGCTGTGCTGCACATGTAGGTGACCAATAGGTGTCCCCATGTTTGGACCTGGACTAAAGTGTTCAACATGAAATGTCCTCTGAAGAGTAACCTTGATCTCCAGGTGGCCCATGTGGTCCCGGTTCCCCTCTATTCCCGTGTGGTCCTTGGATGCCTTGCGGTCCTGGAGGTCCCCTCTCTCCTGGAACTCTGACGGGTATCGGAGCTGGACCCTGGTTGCCTGATAGCCCGGGAAAACCTGTGGAACAGATTTTTTTTTAAATTTTATTTTATTTTTTATAACTAACCTGGAAGAAAAAAGAAAACAGGAGAAGGAGAACTCGTGGCTTAGGTGGTTTGATGCTTAAAGGTGTGTCGACGCACAAGCAAAACACACAAACAACACTTTGCCTTCTACCGGTGTGTGATTGAACAAATAATATGATATGACCCCATAAAGTGGCTGCAGGAGTGTTTTGAGTGTTTGAGTGAATATATGAAGGAAAACACAAAAACACTGCAGAAAGACACTTTGGAAGAGCCGAACATTTATTGTGACTTTTTATTAGGAGCTGATAACTGACCTGGGAACCCAGTGTTTCCTTTGGGACCCACCGGCCCTCTTTCTCCCTTTACGCCAATATGGCCAGGAAATCCCATGACTCCTTGGTCTCCTTTTCCCCCTTTAAACAAATAATTTTGTATTTTATTACATAATTCAAGAAAGTTTGACCAAAATAAAAAAAACTACAAAACAAGACATTACACCGACAACACCTGCTGGAACATCGAGCAGCTAATAAGATTGTTGAGTAAAAAAAGATGCTTTTATTTAGTTAATACCTTTCCTCCCAGAGACACCGTGAGGGCCTCGGTATCCGGCTGGACCAAAGTCTCCTCTGAAACCTTTAGTACCAGGGAATCCGGGAAACCCTGTTATTCCCGGTACGCCCTTCTCTCCCGGGAAAGCATCCAAACCTGGCAACCCTCTGGCTCCAGGAGAACCTATAACGAAGCAAATCAATCAGGACTCCTGGAAACATTTAAACTGGATGAATACATCCACTAACAGTTAAAAAAAGGATGAATCATAATAAGCAAAGTGCATTTTAAGTCAACCTAAAATTAAAGTAGTTTCAAATTTTAAAAAGCACATAATTATATGACGCACCAGCACCCGATTTGATCAGAAAACTACAGTGATCCATTCTAATATCAACTCTGATAATTCAGTAAAAAAAAAAGAAACAGATGATGGAAAAATAAATGAGGCATTGGAGAAAAAAAATTGCCCTCTAATAAACTTTCTTTTAAAAGCTGAAGTATTTCTGTATTGAAGGATATTGACCCACAATGAATTTGTGATCAATTTCATTTGTATTAATATATAATTTATACATTTATTGTATTAGTTTATTTGCTATAGTAAAAGTTTAGATCTATTAAAGTGTGATTCTGTGGAACGCTTATGAACAAATAACAGATAGGTCTTTGAACAACCTCAGTTTGGTGAAAAAAATGTTTAACTCTGACAACTTGTTAACTCTGATGAGCTAACAAGTTGTTTTAAGATGGCACCTATCCACTTTGGTGTTGGCCCACTTGGACTAGATGTTCGCTCATCGAGCCAATCAGATTAGACTTTATTTATCCAAACTATCCACAACATGTAAGATAAAATTGTTCATATCCACAGAACTCCCCTTCAAATTATCTGAACTATTTCTTTAAAAGGAAGGTAAACAATTTAATTCAATGCTATCAAGTAAAACGAAATACAGTTTATATTTGATTCCAAGCTTAGTAAAACATTTTGTCTACCTTGGTATCCTGACGTTCCTGGAAATCCAGGATCCCCCCTCGATCCTGGTGTGTCTGGAGTCCCATCTGTCCCTGCAAGGCCTGGGAGACCTGGCCTTCCAGGTTGGCCAAAGTCACCTGAACAAATGAAAACACAAAACTGTGTCAGTCATTAGGAAAGTATAATCATGTTGCAGCATGCATCATGTGCTGCGATGAATTTGTTACATTATTTGGCCTTTGGTGGTCCCCGTTTGGATAAAGGAAGTCGCTCACCTTGAGGCCCCTGGAAACCTTTCAAACCCTCTATGCCAGGAGTACCAGACTGACTGTTGAGTTCGCCGCTCTCCCCCTTTTTTCCTTTAACTCCCGTCTCCCCAACAGGTCCGGTAACATCCAGACCTGAAGGAAACATAACCAGGCAGCACAAACTGCATTAGAAAGTCTTATTTCAAAATCAGACCTAAAATAGAACAGCAATATTACATATTCAATTAAAAAAGACACACACTTGCTTGATATTTTTGGAGTCTAGAATAAAAAAAAAAAATCCAAACATAACGACTCATTTCTTTATTATCTTTAGATTTGGTACCTGGTGTTCCTGACACTCCCTTTGGTCCCTTCAGTCCGTGTAATCCATAGAGACCCTTAAGACCAGGGTAGCCTGCACACATTCAATAACAGGGTAAACAAAAAGTACACACAGTATGCTTGAGAATATATGCACGAGTATACTGGTCTGATATTGTCACCTTTGACTCCTGTGAAGCCAGGAAAGCCTGGTTGTCCATCTTTTCCAGGAGATCCAGGAAATCCTTTTACACCTTGGTTACCAGGAGTTCCTCTCTGCCCATCTGAGCCTGAAAAAAAAAACAAAAAACAAATTCATGTAAATAAAATGTAAATCTGCAATTAAAACAATGAGGTGTAGATAAGTATTTTACCCATGTATCCTCCTTGTCCCGGATCACCCAACTCTCCCTTCATCCCTTGGATACCATCAAAACCAGTTAAACCAGTATCCCCAGTCGTTCCAAGTAATCCTTTCAGACCTACAAAAACAGACATCAAAATTTTCAAATCAGCTAAAAACTGCTTACTGTTGTTGATCAAATCTAAAGCAGAAGAAACAACAGTTGCATGAGGTTCAGCTCAAACCTGGCTCTCCTGGAAATCCATCCTCTCCTCTCAGTCCAGGAGTTCCTGGAAGATCTATGCGAAGGCCTCTGTCACCTGGAATATTTTGCTACAGTTACTAACACATAAAATAGTTCCATCACAGTGACTTTGTGTTTGATTTCTAAATGTCTGTCTGAGGTTGAAATTTGAGCATGTACCTTTGGCTCCCTTCCTTCCTTTATCACCTGATGCACCATAAGCACCGGGGCTTCCTTTGCCTCCCTGAAAAGTGAGTTAAAGTATGCGTTAGGATGAATGCAAATTGATTTAACGTGTTATAACAGTTTCTTTCTGAGAGTTGCTCACCTTGTTGCCAGGCATTCCCTCAAAACCTACGATGCCTGTTTCTCCTGTTGGTCCTGGCATTCCTTTGATGCCTGGTAGCCCCTGTGCTCCTGGATCTCCATAAACACCTTTCTCATTGCTGGGGTCTCCAGGAAAACCATGAGATCCATCAAAGCCAGGCTCACCAGGCAAGCCTTTGGGACCTAAGGAAAACAAAGACTCCCTGTTAGTAAAGCTAAAGATTAGGAGTGAGGGGACAGAGAGGGTATGAAACTGGATCTGCAGACCTCTTGGCCCTGTGAAGCCTTGATTGCCTTGATATCCATGTTCTCCTTTGGCTCCCTTTATCTGAGAGAGCATTTGAGGAACCATCGTCCCAGGTGGCCCCATTAGCCCACGCTCACCTGGCCACAGGAATAGTGAGGGTTAGTTGTATGTCTCAGTGCAGCAGTGACATAAAATGATGCTGTCCAGTCCTACCTTTCTCTCCCTTGTGGCCTGTTAGTCCTTTGAGACCAGGTTCGCCAGACACTCCAGTCTCTCCTTTCAGCCCCTCTTGGCCCTTCTGTCCAAAACCACCCAAGGGCCCATCAAAACCTGACATGCCAGGAGACCCTTTGCTTCCTGAAAAAGACAGAAGTCCAAGGAACAAACATTTTGACTTAAACCATTTCTATGGTGTTTTGGTTTTCCTCAGGGCTGAACTAGCAGTAGCATTTATAAGGAACCAACCCTTCGTTCCTGGAAGCCCTGGTCGTCCACTTGCACCTGGTCGTCCTAGGTCACCTGGTGGGCCGGGTTCTCCTATCACGCCATCATCACCAAAAGTACCTGGCATCCCTTTTAATCCTACTGGACCGGGAGCACCTGGATCTCCTTCTGTCCCCCTCTGTCCGGTGCTTCCTGATGTAGTGGATGACAGATTACCAGCAGGAACAAAGACGGAACATTTTTTTCGGACAAAGGTGTGATTGCTTGTATTTTTCTCCAACCTGGCTGTCCAGTTTCACCACGTGGCCCAGGTAGACCTAAACTTCCAGGATCACCAGGGAACCCATACGTGCCAGCTGGCCCAGGTCTTCCCTCTTCCCCTTGCAGACCTGGAGGACCTTTGTCCCCCTTAAAGCCAACCATACCAGGCATGCCGCCCATTCCTGGGAAAATCAAGTTGAATACAAAGAATTCAACAAAGTTCAATCATTCTTTATTTAACAAACTGATGACAGGGAAACTCAGCTGACCTGGATAGCCTGGCACCCCTTCATCTCCAGTTTGGCCTTTTACTCCTTGAGCACCCGGTAGTCCTGGATCTCCTGGTGATCCGGGTGATGCTCCTAATACTTCACCATGAGCACCCTTTTCACCTTCAGTCCCGTATCGACCAGGAACTCCAGGCACCCCTGGGTTTCCTGATGGACCTTTTCTACCAGGAATTCCCAAATCTCCACGAGGACCAGAAAAGCCTGGATTTGAAAATTAATTAAGAATATTTAAAGTAAACCCCAGATGTGTTCAGCAGGGCTGGCGCAGTGTATTTAAGTAGCAGCAGTCAAAGTAATTTGTAATAATAGCGAGGTACATGTATAATAAAGACTTGTCTTATTTTGCAGTTTCTTTATATTATTGTTTGTGGTAGTAGGTTGGAAAGTTGATGACTTCTAGTTATAGATGTAAAGGTTACACTGTGCATGTTAAATAAAGAACAACATTTTCATCATTATGTTTTTAAAAGTTAAGAAATGCTGCAAAGACTCAGTCTATTTAAAATATAAAAAAATCTCAGAACCAAATCGAGCACTCACTTGAAATTTAGAGTAAATTTTAAAACTGATTTAGCTTTCTTTGTACAAGCTGTGGACGGTCTAATATTACTGCTCAATAATGCATAAAAGTGAAGCAAAGTTTTAAAGATATATGTGATTTTTTTAATAACTCTTCAAAAAGTGCATAATGAACATGTGAGAATCAGAACTGGAACAATGGGAAAGGGTCTTATTTGAGAAATCCTTGTCATTTTTTTTACATCATATAGAAAACTAGTCCATGTGCATCACTTACTTGAGGAAAATTGGTCATAGTGGTGCACTTTAAGCAGACTGCAGGCCATCAGTACGATGCTTTGAGCTTTTTGTCATATTGATGATGCTTTAACAAGAAGCATTAACCAAATTCTAATTGGTTACTAAGTACAGTCCCTAATAAAACTGATATTCTTTGGTGACAATGCCTTTAATGAGGCAATTTGTTCTACCACGCTGCAAAAACGGATTAAGCTTTGACAAAAAACAAAATCAACTTGAAGGAGTTGTCTTAGCTTCTAAACTCAGATCAGATCTTACAAACCCTAAAGTAGGGATCTCAAACTCCAGTCCTCAGTCTCAACAGACAGTGTTTTCTTATCTCTCCTCACCTGGTGGTCCAGGACTGCCACCTCTGCCCTGCTCCCCAGGTTCTCCTTTCTCCCCGCTGACTCCACTTTCACCATTCAGGCCCTTTGGGCCAGGAGATCCTGTTGGACCAGAAACATAACACGGCTTCAAAATTGACTAAAAACAAACAAAAACAAAGTTAAACCTTAACACAAATCTGTCCCGGTTAGTTTACCTGGGAGACCCTGTAATCCATAGGGTCCTGGGAGTCCAGGCAAGCCAGGAGGTCCTGGAGCAGGTGTGCAAGAGCCTAACAAGGAAGTACCAGAAACTTTAAGAAAATGTTGGGTTTTCTGCTGAAGTGGCTGTTTATGAAGAAATATTTTGGTGCAGGTGGTATTTGTCTGCTGCCCAGCGTGAATTGTTTTCAGAATCAGACGTAACCATTAAATTAGCTGGTATCTCAACGATGTAACTCTCAAACTAAACAAAGAAAAACATCATGCACACAAGTTAAATAATCCAAAAGCAAAGCCCAATAGAGTTGTTATAATGAAAAAACAATGAGATGAAAACATTTTACACCAGCTACCTGTGTCATCCCCCTGCTCTCCATCGCCTGTCGGTATACAGCCGCCTTTTCAGTTGCAAATGAGGGAGAATGAAAGAGAGACGCATTCGGAACAAGAGTTATTTAAAAGCACAAGCATCGTCTCAAACAAGCTCAGCCGTAGCTGGTTTAAGGGATGCAGCCCCCGCCGTTAATTCAACAGCAGAGCGAAGAGAAGTGAGCAAACTGGCTGCTCGTCATGCTGCCTTCTCTTTTAATCACAAGCCATTAACGTCCAGTCCAATCTTACCACTTTGCACTGGATTACAAAAGGTTTTGAAAGAGTTAAGGCAAAAATTACACAGAGTGAAAACATATAAAGAGCACAGAAGTATGAGCTACAGGAACGAGACTGAATGGAAACGGGTAAAAAGACAGTCAGCTGGTTGTCACCTGGACTTCCAGGTGCTCCTGGAACCCCAGGGTAGCCGGCGAGACCGTCGTCCCCAGGTAAACCGTGCTGTCCTTTGATGCCTTCAGTGTCTGGACCTGGTTTTCCTCTCAACCCGTCTGCACCAGGTGAACCAGGCCGTCCTGGGAACCCTTTGTCCCCTCGTTCTCCCCTGGGTCCTTCACCCTGTTAACACGAACCACAAACAGCATAAACAAACAGCAGAGACGAGAAAAGAAAGAAACATAAGAAATAAAATAGTTTTAGGAGATCAAGTCATGTGCAAAGCAGGTGAAATTAGCCAAGCAGGATGAATTTAGGGTATGGAGCTGTTGTTATAGCCACAACTGATGAACTCACTGGAGGACCTCGGTTGCCATAGAAACCAGGAAGACCATTTGGGCCCGGAGCACCCGGCTCTCCTGTCACACCAGCTAGTCCTGGATCTCCAGGGTCACCAGAAAATCCTGGAGGGATTGGAAAAACAAACCAACATGTAAACACATAACCACACACGGCAAGTTTTCTTGACTTCTTTCATACTCCTGATGAGAAAGAAATAAAATAAACTCTGCACCTTTCTGCGTTGGAAGGGTCGTGTCTCCTTTACGACCTTTTGGACCTGGAACGCCATTAAACCCACGAGCTCCCTACAACACAACAGGAGTGAGAAGAAACAGAGGTGAGCAAGGAACACATTCTTTATTTCATTTGTTTCCTAAAGCTGTGATTTTCCTCACAGACTGCCCATCTATTCCTCGAGGACCCGGGTCTCCTGGGTCACCCTCCCGGCCGAACTCTCCGATCATCCCAGCGTCTCCAGGCTCACCGGGAGGACCAGGCGAACCACCCTGGAAATTTCCAAGGCTGCACTCGCATTCTCCCTGGTCGCCTGTATCAAACACGGCGTCGTCCGTTAGAAAGTATTTAAAAGAATTAAAGTGGTTAAGAGGAAAGAGGAAAAAAGTGTGCTATCTGTGGGTGATTAGAGCACCTTTCTGTCCTTTCAAGCCTGCAAAGCCAGGGCTTCCCCTCCATCCCGGATCTCCAGCAAAGTATTCTTTCACTAGAAAATAACAAAAGTAAAACCTCTTAAAAAAATAAAAATAAATAAAGGAAATAACTCCTTTATTTTTATTTCTTTAACTACCACTCACATGATATTTTGGGTCCTGGAGGGCCTCTTTCTCCTGGACGTCCGTCGTTTCCTGGGGGTCCGACGAAGACAGCAGGCCGTCCGGGGTCACCTTGCTGGCCCTTGTCTCCTTGTTCTCCCTTAAATCCAAACGGGCCGAAGAAGGTATCCCACACTGGCAAACACAAATCTTGGTTTAGAGTTTATCAGCTGAGATAAACACAGTTCATGAAAGTAGGTTCTGAGTTCTGTGTCTGAGACATACAGGTCTGACTTTCATATAGCTGCGTGCTTTAAATAAACACAAACTTACTAAAATGCAATCAGATTTCTTAAAATATCTAAGAGGGGCTACATGAAGGTGGACTTGATGAAGAGTTAAGGCAAAACCATCCAATCTGAGGGTGCTGCTGCTGTTCATTATGTGTTTGCTCCCCTGGTAATAAATATTTACATTACACAAATAGATCATTGCCTAAATATCAGTTTATTAAAGTTATACTACCAAATGCTGCAGGGAGACAATAATGACAAGACAGAGCACAAAGCAAAAACTGGACACAACAATGTAATCACCAACGTGCAAATTAGAAAAGCAGCAATCACTGCAGAGCAGATACCATCAAGAAATAATCTTTTGGCACGATTTTGGTTTACAAACCTTGTTGCTGTGAGTCAGAGGCTGGAAGTCCAGGCAGTCCGGGGAAACCTTGGTCTCCGACTGGACCTCTCTCTCCTTGTGGACCTCGCTCACCAGGGGGTCCTTGGGGACCAACTTAAAAAAAACAAACAAGACACGTGTAAAACACGTGTTAGTTGTCATGTAAAAGACAACATTCGGCAATTAGACGTTTTTATCCCAGACGCCAGTTCACACAAAACAGTGACCAACTGAGCTGTGAATGAAACGCAAAGACATGGATTTTTGTTTGTTTTGTACTTCTGGAAGAAAATGACAAGATGAGACAAAACACGAGGAAACGCAACACGTGACAAAGCAACACGAATAAATGTATTGTCATATAATATAACATAAAACGATATGCTAGAAAATGACAAAGACAAGGCAGAAAGTCTATATTAGATGTCTGTGATCTCTGAGTCTGGGAGCTGAACCTTTTTAAAAATATTTGTTGCATCAAGAAGACCCCAAACTGCTGAAGAGCTAGAATCCTACGTAAGACAGAAACGGGACAACATTCCCTCCAAAAACTTGAGTAACTGGTCTCCTCAGTTTATTTGCTTTTTACAGGATGTCCCAACATTTTTCAGAATGTACAATATGACAAGAGATAATAAGACACACTAAGATGTGATAAAATAGGATACCATAAGCCACAATAAGATGTGATATGTTAAGACAGAGTATGATACAAAACACTAAGATACATTAAGTTACAGTAAAATATGATATGATTAGATAAAATACATAAAGATAATCTCATTGTTCAGTAAATGCACAATTCCTGAAAGTCAGCTTCTCATGCTTTTATAATAACTCATCAGTTCCTCATCTCTTTGCTTTTTTCTTTTGTTCCCACGGTGGACAACTGAATCAACCAACCACTTTTCCCTTAGTGACCATCTTACACCACAACAAAAGTAGCAAAGAAGAAGTTCATTTGTTTCTCAGGTTTGCTTATGACAATTTTTAACTTATGTGATGTCCCTTATTTCCTCACAGAGTTTCACTTTAGGTCAGCTGCGACTTCATAACGCACCACCGACGCCAACACTGAACGTGTCCAGGAGGACTTTGGTCCTGGCTTCTTTCAGAGTCGCCGACGAAGCGTGCGCATTACTTTCTGCTGCGGATTTGCTCTGACGTCAATAAATATATGACAGGAAGTGTTAGTCGCTTGGGAGGACGGGCCCGACGGGATTAGCTTGGTGCTGGACACAGCTCTGTTTCCTTTAAAACACATTAAATAAGGTGGATACAATACCAGCAGACAGATGAATAAAGCAGCACGAACATTATCTTACCATTCGAGGACCAGGATTCTGAAGAAATCATCTCTCCTGGATCACCCCTGGCTCCCTGAAACACAGACATGCAAACAAAAAAAAAATGTGAAGAAAGTACTAAGAGAGAAGTGTGTCATTGCTGTTGGTGCTATTTTTTGACACAGACAACAATCACGTGGGCAGAAACTTTCCACCTTTAAACATAAAGACTTAGCTAACACTAAATAAATCTTTACTACAGAGACGCCTGAGTGAATCAATCTTTGCTGCCTGGAAGAAATGCGCCTAAGATTTGCACGGACAGGTTGAAGTTTTTAGACAAGCAAACATTGAGGATTCAGAGTTTCTGTCTTACCTTAGGACCGTCCCCACCATACAATCCTGGCTCACCGGGATGGCCCTGAAACAGGGTTGGAAAAGTTAGTAAATAATGTTTCATTTTCAATCTAAGGATTCACAGATTGTCAGGAAAACCATCACACAGCCGTACCCTCAGTCCGGGACGCCCATTCGCACCATTTTCGCCCTTGAAAAGAATTCAGAACAGCACGTAATGTAAAGTTAGGGCGTGTGGAGAAGTAAGTGTTTGAATGAAATGTGCGGAAATGTGCCTGTCCTCACCCTCGGTCCAGGGAATCCCATTATACCGGGTTCTCCTTTGTTGTCCGCCTGAAATAAACCAACCAGAGGGACAGATCAGTATACTTTTCTCTGTGTGGAAACATGAAGCAGAGAAATTATAGTATGGGGGGGTGGATAGGGATATAAATGACCACATACCAATTCTCCCTTTTCTCCTTTTTCACCTTTTCTTCCAGTCTCCCCCTAAAACAGTTTAAAAAAATTGTCTTTAAATTCAAACATTCACACATTTATTTAGCATTTTTTAATTTAGGAACCGTTCTAAACGTTATCAGAGCCGATCTGTGACTAAAAACGAAGGGTTTAGTGTTGCTCACAGATTGAGGCTTGCGCTGCTGAGTGGTATAGTTTCCCTGTGGACCTTGTGCTCCGATGTCTCCCTGTGGTCAAAGCAGGAAAAGCAGAAGGTTATCAAGAACTCCCGTCGTTTAAGCTACGTTAAAGTCTGCTTCTTTAAAAGACTCAAAGAAAGCTGCTGTGCAGAAAGAAATACTGTCATTAATACATTTCTCTTGTAAAATGACAGAACTGTTGTTGGGAAATCTTACAACCCCTGAATCTAAATCTAGACCTAAATTCATTTGTATTGGTGGACATTTTAAGAATACAGTCTCTAAAACAACAAAGGAAATTCAATAAACCTCTACAAGTTCTGACACATCTTTCGACACCTTTAAGTGATTATTTGTCTGCTTCCTGATACCATTAAAAATGATATCATCCATCAGTCTGCTGGTGTTAGTGTGTAAAAAAATCTGTTTTTCTTCACAACAGCGAATTACATCAGAACAGAAATAAAAACTGTTTCTCAACAATAATATTACGATTGCATGTTTCCCTTTTAAGGTGAAGCCCTGTTCTTAAATAGTTTTGCTTCATAATTTATAAATCTTTTTCTACCTTGTGGCAAAAAATGTGGTACAGCTACCCTGATGGGGTCAGTGTTAGAACCAGGAAACAACATGTTACCACAGTTTTATTTTTGACACTGGACATCATGTTTTACTCTTAAGAGTCTTAAAACAGGATCACACTATTAAAATCCTTAGGCTTGATTTCCATGATAGATAAATGTTAAAGGTTAAAGACTCATATCTGAAACCAATCAGCGGATCTGTGGACATGCAGACACTTTGAAGACATTATTAGTGAGTCTCTGAGCTAAATATTTAGGTAGAAGTTGTGTAAAAGGGGATGTGAGGCCTTTTTTCAACATGCATGATGAATGATCAATTTTGTTCTTGATTCAACAGGATTTTTTAAGCAATAACAACAATTTTATTTCAAATATCTACTCATTAGAGACCCAAGCTGACATGATGAATAAAAAATGCAGAGCCTACTCACTGGTTCTCCTTTGACTCCCTTTAACACTTTGGTCATGGTGCCCTGGACAGAAATGAAAACAAGACCCAAAACCAGCGTTTCATGTTTGCAAATGTACGTCTGAAAAAGACCCCAGCAGTGTTTGCACTGTCAAACATCACATTTATTGTTATTAACTGAGTTTGTGCTGCTGTACCTTCGGTCCAGGGGGACCAGCGGGACCCGGAGGGCCCTAAAAGAGACACAAAAACGATAAAACCTCTTTGCTTCGTAACAAATTCAGTTTCAGAGGCGTATAAACTAAACTCCTCAAACACATGCAGACACAAACCTTTGGTCCTTGAGGGCCTCTGTAACCTTCCGGTCCTCGTGTTCCTGGAGGCCCCTGGAAAAAACAACAACATTTAAGACAATTAGGGAAGTGTGCAGCTCCATAACATTATTACTATATAAGATAATAATAACGAGTCTTACAATTATTCCATTGAATCCCGGTGTTCCTGGATCACCCTGATGAGAAATGTTTAAAGATGGATGAATTTAGTCAGATCTAGATTGTTTCAAAGGATTTTTTTAAAGCTTTAAAAGTAAAGACATGTTCGTTAGAAACTCCTCTTCCTCACCCTGAAGCGCTGCATGTACACTGTAACGTCCAGAGAGTCTCCCTTCTCCCCCTTCCTGCCTGGAAATCCCTGAGAATAAAAAAAAGAGCAAAACAACAATTATTATTTAGATGAAACCATATAATTTTTTTTTTTAAATCACAGATTAACGCGTTTAGATTTAGATACACACAGGAGATCCGGATGTGCCGATAAAACCAGGAATCCCGGGCAGTCCTGAGTCTCCTTGGGTCCCGTTGCAGCCGTCAGCCCCTGGCCTCCCCCTGGGCCCACCTTGTCCTGGGTGGCCCTGAGGAAGTTTCAATGCAAGTAGAGTCAAAACGCCGTCAGCATCCAAAGGCAACCTGTTGGATTCTGTGTGATATTACTCACAGGAATGCCGTCGATTCCAGAGAACCCAGGTACGCCGGTCATTCCCTGCAGAGCAAACACAGTCACATGTTAATAAAATGGATTTTAAATTATTTTTGAAATATTGAAAGATGTTTTACCATGTTGCCTCTGGGACCCATGAAGCCACTGGGTCCATGGTCACCTTTCTGCCCCTTTGGTCCTTGGATACCAGGATCTCCTGGTCGGCCTATTGGCCCCACTGGGCCCTGGAGACCAAGAGGCCCAGTAGGACCCTGATTTTAGGTAGGCAGAAGGGGGAAAGAAAAAAAGAGTTCAAGTAAACCTCAACTCAAGGATGAAGCTAATGAAACACAAAGGTGCCGGATTCTTATTGAACAGTTTATGAGAATTAAAGATCAGTTAAGTGTTGAGGATGACACACACTGCAGATATCTGAGGAAACAAATGAGCAACACTGGAGTAAACTCACCTGGTTTAAGAAGAATTACAAGAAAAGATTTGAAAGCAGCAGGACATACCGTATGTTATCAGGAGAGCAGATCAAGAAATAAAAGCCAAAGCAACACAGCAAAAACAAACCATAAAGTGGAGCTTAATCTATTAATATGTTCCCCACCTCCTTTAGATAAATAGTGGTTTTGAATTCTGATTAGATTTCTTGCTTGAGTCACCAGGGGGAGACAGAAACTTTTCTTTATGAACCAAGCTCTTTATGGCGACTCTTCCTGCTCTCTGCCTCCATCTCGTGGCCAAAACGAATATTGCAAATACTCACTGTCAGACAAATGACTTCAAGTTTAAACCAACTCAGTAGGTTCAACACATAAAGAGAAGAAATAGGAAACAGCTGAAGAGTATATTTTTTGTCTATATTTATATTATAAACTATAAGCTAAAATAATGATTTAATTAATTAATTCAGGCAGATGCAGGGAAGAGGACAGAAAAGAAAAATGAGAATAACTTGATTACATGCTGTGGATTGTATTTTCATCTTTTCGGACTGTTGCCTCATCTTTATGGAAAAAAGTGCAGACAAATAAACAAAGAGAGTCATGAATGAGTGGGTGCAGGCGTGATTGCAGGTGTGATTTAAAGGAAAAACAAACTTTCAGGTGGACTCCCTCAAGAGCTCGAAATGGGCTGTTTTAACTTCACGACATCAGCACATCCCGACAGTCTCTGAGACAACCAGGGGAGATCCTCGGGGTGTGTTGGGGTGGACAGAGAGTGGAAACTGAATATCAGGAGGGCAGTCATTTTTAGATGGTTCAGAAAACACATGAGGTCGAGGACACCATGTGAATTTGTGTGGCTGGGAGTTCATTTGGTCGGTAAGTGCTGACCTCAGAGTTCCTGTGAGAACCCCCCCAAAAAAACATGATTGTTTTTTTTTTTTTTTTCTTTGGTCTCTGGCAGAAATGCTCTGTTCCGCATTAAGGAAGTCCGAACCTCATGAGAGTTAATAAACCTACAGGGGGCCTAAATGACGTCGCACAGCAAGTCGAAGAAACTCATGGACGGACGGCTGTTTGTCCATTTGTGCATACAATGCGTGCACAAGTGGAGCTCTGTTTTGGGGCTGTTTTTAGAAAAACGAGGTGTGTGTTTAGTCTGGACATTCTGAAGTCTGCAGCTGTTGCCTCTGGAGCAGACGACAGGCAAAAGGAACGTCAAAACAAGTCAAACTCAGCATGAATTATGTGTTAAAGAGCCAAAGGGATTGCAGTGATATCTTATCACTGCTGTTCTTCTGATGATAAGATGCATGACGACAATAATATATTTTTACCACTAGGGCAGTGATATCAGTAGCTTTTCTGCAGGATTCTGGAAATTCATGGCAAACTGTTAAAATGAAGACATTTTTACTGTGCACTAATGATAGCATTAGAAAGCTTGTGCTGCACCTTATAAGAAATTCATCAATTAAATCATTTTTCCAAAACTATAAATGTCAATGTTTTGGTGTCATAAACTCCTCAGGTATTATAAAAATCAGTTTCTAAGACAGCATTTGCATGAACTGGTATGGAATATCTGAAATTGAAGCGGCAATTCCTCAGACTAACTGTTAGCTCGTCAATCCAGGCAAAAATAAACTATTTCACCAAACTTAGGCCTTTCAAAGCTATCTGCAACAGAACACCATGTCAAAAGATCTGAATTTTCACTTTAACAAATCAATTTAAACATCTTCCCATCCAAAGTGGGAGCAGGGTGCTGTGGGCAGGAAGAGACCTTCACCCCAGCTTTGAAGGATAACATTTGGAAAAAGCCGATTTGGTTATCTATATTAAATTTTTAGACGTATCTTCAGACCTAAAAACGGTTGAAACTGATACTTAAGCCATCTATTTCGCTATAACCCTGGATGCTCATCTTCTCCTCGGAGCTATAAATCTCTAATTGTCCTCTCCGCTCAGTACACCCATCCTTCACAACCCTGCTTGATTCACGCAGCCACACTCCCCATTGTTATCTGCTCTCATTACTTCCATCCAGCATTTCCTCTCTTCCTCGTCACAAACTCTCAACGGTTCCAACATCCTTCTGCATGCCTTCTCGCCCTCCTTTGTCCGATTGTGTTTCCTTCCTGTCTCCTCTGGGTTAAAAGTGACCATCATGCCCAACATGGCCAGACACTGAACCATGTTTGGTAAAAAAAAAAACAGACACAGTAAAATAAAAAAATTAAAATTCTGATAGGATAGAAACACCCTTTTTATGTGAAAGTAATTAATTTGCGAATGCAGAACCTGAGACCAGAGGAGGCAGACTTTTATTTTTAAGTGATAGTTCATATCTCTTGAAGGGGGGTTCCGTGGAAAGGTTAGGAACAATGAATATGTAACCTGTTCTAGACAGATCTCAGTTTGGAGAAACAGAGCTTATTTGCTAGTCTGAGCTAAGTGGACTGCTGTTGTTTTAAAACAACTCAAATCTAAAAGGATTCATAGCAGTTTAGCAAAACTCTAAGTTCATATCTTTACGCTATACATTTGGCTTTACGTCATACAGGCATTCTGGCAGAGAAATGATGAAATTCACTCTAGAAACCCATCACGCTGCAACCGAAGTGCCACAACTAGCTGCCGCTGCAATTTCTGTGCCCCAAATATTCCATATAAACAACTGTGTGAGGAAAGAATTGATGTCTGCGTGTCTGTGTGAGGGTTTGGTGTAATGAAATTCACGACATATTACTCTTTTCAAAAGAAAGAAGGAAAAAAAAGAAGTCTGAGAAAATTCCTCCTCTCAGCATTCTGTGTAAAATCAACTATAAAACGCTCCCCGATTGTTTGCATTTCTCATTCCTAAATCACAGATATTTTTAACGTCCCCCCCCCCTCTGTCTGACACCATAAATTTAATCTGACTGTCCCCTGGGCTGGCTACCGGGGAAGGGCCCACCAGCAGCAGGATGGGAACGCGCAGCCCAGCGTGTGACCCTCTGACCTCTGAGCCGAATAAAATAAACTGATAAACAACTGTCCGGAAACTCGCTCTGTTATTCTATTTGTCTGTCTGCAGGAACCAGTGGACGACAGAGGACATTTCGCATTCGTTTACACACGAAAAGGCAGAAGCGACTTATTAAAACACTAATCATCAGGACGAAGATGGGGGTCACAAGAGCGTAGAGTTACAGGGAAAACAGCTACGATGTCTTTGAGATGGACGTGGAAATAACACTGCTACTGAAAAAACAATCTGACCTGTTAATGTGAACAAAATAGGATCTAGGCTACAACTGTGATCACATATTAATCTTATCCAGACCAAAAACCCTCCCACAGCTGCTTCCAGGTCTGTTTTAATAAAGCTGACCTGCTCATGTCTTCATTTACACAGTTGGAAACAATAACTAAGTCTTGTGCAGTTCTGCACTCTTGGTGTTTATGCTCTAATGAAATAACATCTCAATAAAAAAAGTGTTATTCTAAAGGAGGACTGATGTTTTACATCCTGACACTATTAATGTGGGACAGGGAGCTATTAAACATCTGCAGGTTCTGCTGTTTTTATGTTTAGAGACAATCAAAACTCTGTAAAATCCCTGTAAATCAAAACAGCAGAGACTGACTTTTAATTTGAATATTAGGTTAGTTTTTATTCACGTGTAGGAGGGAATAATGTCATCTGCAGGGGGCAGTATAAGCTACATTACACACGTCTGTAGCTGCAACAAACACAGTAGAAATGAAGACAAAAGAAAATTAAAAGATGTTTTCATAAATTCTTCTTAAACAGCTACATGCGTATTAGAAAGAAGTAGACATGACCAGTAGTGACTGTTTGTGTGATTGCTCATGAAAATAAATTGTTTACGACTGATTAAACATTTCCATCTGCCCTAATTCAAATGTTGTTTTTTTAAAGTGGCAAAAACAGCATTAAAAAGTGCATTTAGTGTCAAATCAGATAGTTTTTTTATTTTTATTTTTTGATTTGGACAGTTTTAATAATCATGCACAACTTCAAAAAGAACATCAGGACCACTGACAATAATGTGTATTAAATGAAAAAAGGTTATGTGAGTTCAAATTATTCTACTTGCCTTCTGTCTCTCAAATGGCCAATCACTTCCTTAAAAATCTAAATTTATGGCCTAGCACTTCTTGCAGTAAAGCATGTCGTCTACTGCCTTTCATGGCAGAAATTAAAGCAAAGATCTGTTGTCTGTTTAAAGAAAAAGACAAGAGTTGTGGCTATTTTGGTCATACATTACGTGTATTCTCACTGGATATTGTGAGACCTTGTGAAATCTGTGCTCGGACTGTGAGCTGAGGATGACTCTCAGCTACTGCCACACTAATTTTTAGCTCAGTGCTTGCAAAACTGACTGAGCAGTAGCCATTTTTGTGTTTTATAAAGTCTATTAGCTGTGGCAGCCATCTTGAATCAGGCTGTCTCCAGCTGTCTCCAAAGGTTAATGACTTGTAGATGTTCATCCAGTTATTAGTTTCTGAGAGTTTCTTCGAAATCCGCCCAGTGGTCCGTGAGATATTCTGCTAACAGACAACTGCACACACACACAGTCACAGGCAATTACATCATCTCCTGCTTTGTGTGGCGGTAGACGATAAAAATAAATGAAGAGGTTCATGTAAGTTTTGGAAAGCTGTAGCGTTTCCATATAGAGTTGGGGGAGAAATGGCTTGTTTTGACTCAGAGAGGAATTTGTGAGCATGGGGTCAGCGGTTCTGAACTGATCTGCAGAAGAAATCAGAGAAAAATTAAGACAGAACAGAACAAAGGAAGGAAAAGGTGGTGATGTGAGAAATGTCTGAGTGATTCCAAAATAGAGAGAACAATTAAGAATAAGGATAAAACAGGCATGAATGGATTTAAAGATGGATAGAGAGGCAAGAAAATGCAGGAAACGAGGAGAAGAGTTCATGGAGGTGATTTAGAGCCAACTTTGGTCGATTTGGTCCCGCTGCTCTGCGACCTATCTCATTTGTTTTTCTTGGACACATTTTTCCAGGACTCATTTCCTGGAGCGTCGCATCCCTTATGCATGATGCTCAGAGGGGAAACAGGGCTCAGCCTCATCCCGGAGGGGCACTTGGGGGATTATTGGGTTCAGAGACGGGACCAGAGGGGCTCCGCTTAGAGGGCAAAGGGGGCAGTCTGGATTCCCTGAGGAGGAGTCCGCAGAGTAAATAAACATCTGTAGATGATGTTTAGATCTGTATTAGAGCGAGTTTGGAGGCCCAGGAAGGTCGGCTTTCAGAAAGCGTTGCGAAAAGCCAGGAAGATCATGTCGGATCAGAGTGGACTGACGAAAACAAACGAAGAGGAGGAAACCCGGTCACACAGGACAGAGGACACTTGCAGGATTTAAGGTTTGCAGCCATGGAAACAAGCAACAGTCACAAAAGCATCTAAATGAGGAATTTTGAGAATTTTATTCCCTGACTCCCGTTTTTTATGTTCATTATAAAGATAGTTCAGATCTTTTGAAGTGGGGTTCTGTGGAAAGGTTAACTTGCTCAACTGTAGTAGCTAAAAGTCATCCTCAAGAAATACCATGAGCTGTAACAGATCATGTCAGCTATCTGTTACTTTCAAGGTTTGACCACTATGCCTATTGCTCAGCTGTCAGCTCTGACATGAAAGGTAGCGGATGATTTGCATTCCGTCAAGGAATGCTAAGCTTTAATTTTAATATTAATTATTAATTTTGTTTTTTTTACAGAACCCCACTTTAAAAGATCCAAACCACCAGTTTAAAGCAAAGTGATAAAGCAGAGGGATAAAACCGGACAACGTTCAGATTAGCGTCACTCGTTTGGTTAGTGTCTCATGGAAACTTGCTGCTCTTTGTTTGGTGATTCAGGACAGAGGGATTCAGCTGCTCTGAGACCAGTTTACATTAGAATTTATGTGTTTAGACTTCGTGCTAATTGTTGCACGTGCTCAAGGGAACGATCCAGGAACCCTGACAGCATCCAGACTGAACGGACGAGCAGAGCCCTGCTAATGACTGAAGGTGTACGCTGGACATCAAAACTCGAGGGGACAGATCCCAGACTGAGAAGAGAACAGTCTGCACCTCCGATTATCCCAGGGCTCTCTGGGGCCTGACACCTGTGCTATTGCCTCACATCAGAGGAATGAGACATCTCAAGTGTTGGGTCCAAGCCTAAGCAGGACACAGCTGCAGTGTGTGTGTGTGTGTGTGTGTAAGGGAATATTTGGAGCACAGACTCAATGAGGTGTTGCCTTCTCCTCTGAGATCAACCACCTGTGAGCATGTCTGAGTGCGTAATGAGGTCCGTCAGAGGTGTGTCCCCTCTGTAATCCCACTGTGACATTTATCACCGCTGTTAAAGTGCCATTAAAGCTCCCATGCTGGGAATAACGCAGCACGAAGGCTTGTTTCTTGTGGAGTCACAATTTCCTCAGAAAAAGCTGATTTCTGATGTTTAATACACTCAAATGGACAAAGGTATTTAAGATGTAATGACTTGGATTTGGAGTTTGACAGACCGCAGGAGCCATGAAGAAGGACAACAAAATACGAAAACAAAACAAAAAACTTCAAAAAGGTTTGATTGTTGATTTTTTAAGCACTATAACTGTATGTGGTTTAAGGGATGTTTTTTTTTAAAAGTAGGAATCTACAGTAACTTCCCTGCAGCAGTCAGCAGTCAGAACAATCTCAGTTTGGAGAATCAGGGAGAAGCTTAAGTGAAGTAATCAAGCTAAGGGCGAGTCAGACTGTAGCTCATTCCAGATCAAATTCAAGTCGTCAAAAACAATTCCAACCTGAACATTTTCACAACAGTACAAGTGACGGCCTCTGTTGTAAATGTCTACATCAGATGGTCATTTACATAGATGTCTGTGATTATTTACACGGCTCACATAATCTGTGAGTAACACAACATCAAACTTGATCTCAAATCTATAAAATTGTCTGAATTAAAGTTATTTTTGTGTTTGCTAAGACCGCTTTGCTGTGGCAGCCATCTTGACTTGGGTTGACTCCAAGAGTTTTTCAGCTGCAGATATACATCCAGAGTTGAATTAAAATCCATTCAGTGGTTCATGAGATATTTTGCTAACACTACAGACAAACACACACACACATGTGGATCCAGGCAAAAATTGCCTGCTTTTCGCCTTTTAGTGATAAAAATGACAGAATAGAGCAATAAACATGACTGGGGGACTTGTAGTGAAATATCCAGCTGTGATCTTGGTCCTGACTGAGAAGGAAAAAAAAAATGATCCAAGACATATTAGTGCCAAAGTTACCCATGTAATCCTCAGGATCTCATTCTGAATCCTCAAACCCATCCAGCTGACTAAACCCATCATCCAGTTTGGCATCTTGGAAGAGTTTTATCGCTTTCCCACAACAGGAGCAGCAGCGACTGCAAATCCGGCTACGATGACCATTTATCATCAGTTTGGAAGAGAGCAACTCAGGCCAAAAACCTAGGCGTGTGGTTCACTCACTAAATCAGCGTCTTATCGGGTCATCCTCTTGTCTCGCTGGGTTTTCTCCCAATATATTTACAAAAACACATCTTCAGCCACACATTACACAACATTTACAAGTCAACAAAGCACATGTTGCACCGCTGCTTCGTCAAATCTCATGTCTAAACTCAAAACAAGTCTTCCTCAGAGCATTGGAGTGTGGTTAACATGAGAGGAGGGGTTCTGATTGTTCCCACTGCAGCCGGCCCCTGATGTGGGTTTCAAAATATAGCCTGATGGGGAACACATGGAGCTGCCATTGTGACCAAAAGCTCACGTTTTTCCTACAGCCCTCCCTTTAACCCCTTAATACTCTCTGGCTTCAAATGAAACGCACAGAGAGCGCAGGAGGTGAACAGCGCTAACACCGTGTTTACCCACCGCTCCACGCAGATTTAACCGAGATTAGAAAGCATGATGTACCGCATGTCCGAGTGTGTTTTAAAATGAAACATGCAGGCAGACAGATGGTGCCAGGAGGTGTTCGCCAGAAAGTAACGAGGAAACCTTCTCCTAAATGGGATGAGAGTTTTGAGGGGATATGAACTGAACTTAATCATATATTTCTGAGTAATTAAAGCGCAGGAACGCTTAAGTTCACAGCCGCAGTCACAACAGGAAACAAAACACCATTGGTATGAATGCAGTTCATCTTGATCTTTGTTCATATAACTTCCCCTTATACACCATGTGCTTTGGCCCAATGATAACATAATCAGTGAACAAGGTCAGGGTCTATGGCCTAAATACACACTAAAGAAATGCTAAACATCTGTGTCACTAGGCAAATGTCTTCCTACTGTAAAAGAGACAAGGTCAACATCAGGGTCATCAAATATTTTAAAACACATAAAGACAAAATCACCACTTTTCAGTTGTTTTTTTTTTTTCCACCACACACATCTGTCCAAACAGTTCTCTTTCCCCCTCCCCTGTAAAGTATTGTTGCCATGCATCATAAGCTTTCTGCTCTTGCAAAAAGCAAGAGATGTGATTTACAAAGACAGTGACAGATTTATTACTTGGAATTTTTGTCATTGTTTTGTCTTAAAAGAACAGATTATTGTTTTCAGACTGAATAAGTCAAAAGCAGGATTTCTGAACACAGATTTAATTGTTTTCAGTTGCCCCCTTTTTGAAGGCTAATACCACCGAGACATGTCAAGTAAAAGCTGCTAAAAACCTGTACAAAAAATTAAAAAATTCTAAATTATTAAAATGACAGTTTAAAGCTTCTAAAATTGAGTTCTGTGAAAAGGTTATGAGCAATTAATATTGTACCTGTTGTAGATAGGTTTTTGAACAACCTCAGTTTAATTCTGACTGGATTAACGAGTTACCGGCTAGTTTGAGCAGGTAAATGATCAAAGTGGACCTCTGCTGTCTTAAAACAACTATCTGAAAGAATTTGTTCAGGTGAATGCAAATGTCATTACATCGCCACTGACATCAAATTTAATAGTTATCTGTAAGAGCAAAAACCAGCAGCAGTAGATATCTGTAGCACTTCCTGCACTTTTGGCAACAATATCATGTTATTTCTGCTGGAATAACTTTGTACCATGGAACTGACAGCACTGTAAAGGTTTATAAAGCAGCTTTTGCAGAAACAAACATGACATTTTTAGGTTGCTGCTTTTAAGAGTCACAGTCAGACTTTAAAGGGTCTTTACACCCCCTTTACATTCAGTGATTTAAAGTAATTTATATTACTTTAATCTACTTTATCATTGGTAGGGGCAAAAAATTAAAGAAAAGGTTGAGAGGTTTGTTTTAAAAATGGATAAGGGGTGAGATTTGTTTAAGATTAGAGCTCAGATTAAGTAAGCAAATACTCCAGGTAAACGGATATGCAATGATAAGTACATGGGTACTAAATGGTAACGCCTGAGTACGATGCTGAGGTACAAAGTGAGAAAAAACAACAACCCTGAAGTCCTTTTTGGTCTTGGCCTCAAACAAACTAGCTGTTAGGTCATCAACTTGGCTAAAATAAATTCTGTTTTTCCAAACAGAGGCCGTTCAAAGAGCTATCTACAGCAGGTAAGATATAAATTGTTCAAAAGATACTTCAGAGTGCTATCATTTGCATTTCTTATCAGTTTCTGTTCAAAGTTGGCACTGTTTGAGATCATAAGTTAGAGTCAGGTTTAGCATTTGCTTATATGACCATCATTTTCCAGCTAGTCTTGATGCTTCCAGTGTAATTAACACACTGAGCCTTGGTTATTGTACTCAACAGAAGGGGTTTCTAAAAGCTTTTTCCATATCTAAATCAGTATAGAGAGTGTTGTGTGTCTGCGTCGCATAGAGTCAACAGCAAAAAGAAATCCTCTATTGTCCACACCAACAATAGTCCTCTTGTTCCTGAATAGCAACCAATCATGTTAAAAAATGAAGCTGAGACACTTAAAAGGCTCTTAAACTGGACCACAGCTTGGTGAAGGACTGCAGGTCAAACTTCACCTGGACAGTTACAAGAAAAAAAGGATGTCTGAGCTTGGACCAAGACAGATTCGGTGCAATATGATGTTTATCATATAAAAATATGGTTGTTGGTCTTTCTGTTTTTTGGCCATTTAATCGAGTTCCAAACTTTGATACATGCATCCAATGCTGCCTAAAATAAAATGTCCATTTTGAGAAAAATTAAGAAATTATGTGCAATGTTCCCAATGTAGCCCCCCTTTTTTAAATCCGACAAAAAGTGGATGTTATTGTGGCTTGCAAAGCTGGATATAAACAGCTGTTTGTGTTTCCACATGAAAAAAGGGGTTTCTGTCAGTTCCCATTGAAAGCCACAGTAAAATAAATGGTTCTCATTAGTGGTTGCATCCTGTTTAAAAAAAGAACAACACAAAAAAACATGTTGTTTAGCATTTCTATTAAACTTATTTTACAACTACATAATGGTCAAGTAAATCAATTTATGAAGTAAATAAGAGGCTGAAAGCTTTAATAAGAAAAGTCTGTGAGCACAAATGTACACATTGGTATACAAAGTCACTACACTTCACAAGTACTTTACTCTGTCCACAGTGTGCCTGGTAATGTCCTTAAAGGAGTGTTTATATCTTTGAGTTGTAGGTGGACCACTTGATGAGAAACAAAAACATCTTTGAGAAAAACAAAAAAAAAAATGTCCAGCAGCCTTCAGTTTAGTTTGGTAGAATTACTGATGAAAAGGTTTAGGCCAGTATCTCACTGGGCTGCGACGGCCGGAGACCAGTTGGAGACTCAAAACTGCAGCGAAATTCAGACAAAATGCACATATTTTTTTTCAGTTGCAGTCACACTTTATTTGTACTTATGGCACGTTTGTGATATTTACTGTGTGCAACCAGAGATCACATCCATGTAATGTGAATGTCTGGCAACATTTGCCACAATTTTGCAACACAATTACAAAATTGCAACATTTTTGCAGCAGTGGAGCAACAGCTATTAATCCCTCCTGTCTTTGTTACCACTGTAATGAACTTTAAACACTTTTAATAAAATACAAACGTCTGACTACATATTGTAGCAAAAATCTTTGTTGAACGAATGTCTCAAATGAAAAGTTTTTTGACATAAACAAGTAGCAATCAGAAAAAATATAGGTCTACAATTACGGGAAAGGGTTTGAGAGTGGTTCCCGACTCCTGTGACAACACTGCGACTATTTATGAGAAAATCTGTATAGTAAATTATTTGAACATGCTCAAAATTTAAGTGACACAATAATGAGGCCCTTGCGAGAAAACTGAGAGCCTTCGTAAAAAAAAAGAGTGAAACGTTTTGGAAATGTCCTCGCAAATGCCGTCCAACATTTGCAGCAATCACTCGCAGCCCAGTGAGATACTGGCATTAGCTTTGTTGCACATGACTTCCGAAGAATTTGGTCCTACTTTATGTTTTTGTACTTTTTGTTGTTGTTGTTGTCTCCAGATGTTGCAGGAAGTTATTCTCTCCAACTTTATGTAACCTGCTTAAGCAGCCAAACAGCTGCTGCTCAGCAGGAACGTCCAAGATATTAGCTACAAACCAAAACAGAGCGAAACGAAGGGCGCAAATAAGATTTAACTAAATGCTGTTTGACTTACCCTGTGTGTGAAACTGCTCATGGAGATAAACATAGTGATCAAAAAAGTGATTAAAAACTACATACAACACTTAGCTTCAAGAGGAAAGTTAATTGTCTTATCAGACCTTTGAATCTGGTATATTTGCACTGATTAAAGCAGTTATGACAATAATCACCACTGCATGTCATGTTCTTTTAATAATTATTGAACATTTTTGATCGGGTCATGGTAAAGGCGTGAATGCAGATAAATGACACGAGGACTGTGTGACTGTGTGAAATGTAAAAACCACGGATTTGCATAACACCTATGACGTTTTCAAGCTTCTCTGACCTTATTTAAAACAGCCATAAAAACCAGCCGGTTTCTGTCTGTTAAGTCAAGCATCTCCCCAGACATTTCCTCTAAACCTGCAGCTTTAATTTTCACACAGCTCTTTGCCAATCCGAGATTCCTGTTGAATTCCTCTTTCCAGCAATCCCAGGAAGAGAAAACCCTCCCTTCCATGGTTTTATTGATAGCAGCAAGTTGTTGCTTCCATGTCCTCCCACCTACTGACATCTACGCAACATTTACAGTTGGTAAAATTCTCTGACATACCAAACTTAGTCAGGGTTCAGGTCAGGGAGAAGGTTGTCAGGAATGCATAAGGCTTCTAACTGCAGGTTTGAACTTGGACTTTGAATTAACCGCTGTTTATAATGTTATTTGTTGAAAAGCATTTTAGGTTTAAAAGACATCTAAACTGACCTTAGCTGTCTTTGATAAAATCAAGCTAAAACTGCTAAACCCTGCTTTAAATTCTTTATAACCAAGCCATGCAGGGTCATGAGTGCTCCCTTGTCATAAATATACCCCTTGACCCCTATAAGCTGCCACTAAGATGATGAACCACCACCACCTAAAGAAGTTTTGTGAATGCTCAAAACTATGGTGGTCTTATCAAGCTCTATCACACATAGTGAGGAGCCCATTGACTTTGCCAGGACTCTGCAAAGACTATCTATGTTCTGGATGTTTTTTTTTTTTACATTATAGTGAAGTCATCATCCAGAATAACAGGGACTCTAACCACCGAGGAGTTGTTTAAATTATTATAACCCTCAAACTAAAGTCCAAACCTGAAGAAAAGCATCAATCTGGAGGTGAACCAACAGCATTCCTCTCAGTGCCTGTTTCTGACAGCAAGGTACATGACGGATATTAATTCACATTGGAGGTATGAACTTGTTCTTATGGAACAAGGAAATCTCTGCCATTTATAGCACTGGGCAAACACAGTCTGGTTCCCACATAAACAGAGGTAAACTATGAAAAAAAAGATCAATGGATCAGTGGACTGTCATTGTGCTTTACTTCCTAAAACTTGTCATATCCTGTCCTACATCAGCTGTGACAGCATTTCCCATGATGGAAAAGACACCATCTCCCTATCTGTACAGCGTCTATAATGGGCACCCTGTTATTTCCTCTGATTCTTTTCCTACAGTTTGTTTTTCTCTTCATGTTCATTGGATGGAAAGAAAACAGACAATGAGCTCATCTATAGGATATTACTGATCCTTATGAATTTCTGCATAAAAGCCAGCGCCTGGGATTGTTTTCTGACGGAAAGGCTTCCTGCAGAAAAGCTACCACTTGTTTCATTTCTCCTGTTTTACAGCTTTGCAGATTCCAGAAACCACACGAGTCTCAGTTTTACACCGACACTTACAGGACTAACGAGTCTAAAATCTTCAACCACACTTTACTTTGTTTGTAAAGAAATATTTCTCAGCTATAAAAAACAACCTTTCGTACAACTCTCCAACTCAACTTTCTCCATCCCTCTGGTTTTTTCTCAGTTTTATTACAATCCTCATGAACCCAATCCACTAATGATGTAGAAGTGCAATAAAGGCCTTGGAAGGGTGCACCCTGCAGAAACTGATATTTTCTGCAGGCCAGCATTAAAGTCAGTGCCAAAGTCTCTGCTCCGATCCCTAACACCAGAAGACCCATAAAATTAACATATTTGTTCCCCACAAAACAATCAGCTTCATTCTTCCCATCTCTCTCACGCTCAGTTCAGACTTTTAATGCATCTGTATTTTTTTTTTATAAATCCATATACCTTCACCAATCCTGCTTTTCTTCCTATTTTAATGATATTTCACATTTACATCTTAAAATAAAAACTTTTTCTTTAAATCCACATTGGCTGATATTTTGGGGAAAGAAACAAAAATTTAAAAAAAGTTGTTAACGTTGTTATGCTGAATCGCCACTGCATCCCAGAGGAAAAATGTGTCTGTTTCAGCTCAATACTCCCTTCTGTTCCTCAGCCATCAAGTGGTGTCTGGCTTCTGTTTGGTTCATTCATTCATCAGTTCATTCATTCAATTCTTTTTTGTTTTTGTTTTAGAAAACCAGTGGTGCTGACAACCGTGGCGGTTAACTGTAAAGTTGCTGGTTAAAGAATCAAAATAACATTTGTTTAATGCAGTGGTCTCAATTTGGATATTTAGAAAAACATAACGTACGACAGTGATTCCCACCCAGTGATCACACTCCCTTGACTGTGGCCACATTGGTCCTATTTAACCAACATTTCATCCAACAGCTGGATGAAGGCTCAGCCAATCCGGACATCTGCGCAGGATCAGCTTGACTCTTCCAGTGATCCGTTCAGCACCACGGTTCTCCTCCGGGAAAACATTTAGAACACTCCACACTTGAGACACATCAGGGAAGAACAGATAAACACATCTGTGAAGATCCATTTTGCTTTCCAGTGTACATTAATGTGCAAAAGTCTTCACTCGTTTCTTAATATTTTGCTTCCATGGACTCACACTTTCCTATAATATTTTACAGTGATCTTGATCAGTAGTTCTTCAGGCTTTCAGAAGGTCTTTCATAGTTTGTCTTTGGACTTTGTCAGCTTTTTCACCCATTTTCAGTCTAGTTCAGCTTCTGAGAATTCTCAGAGGAATGTTTCTTGTTTGTTAAGCCACTTAACGCTGACACTATTTGTCCCTTTTTATTTAGTCAAATCAATGAAAAATACCAAAGAAAACTCAGTTTGACATCAAATAGTATTTTAGCACCAACAAGGGGATTCCCAAAGATCTTTGCTCTTGATCAATGATCAACTGACGGGTGATGTTAATCCCAGGTCCTGTTTCAGGTCTTAACGACATGACTTTCAGATACTGGTTATCTGCTCTGGATAGTTAGATGCTTCTTTTTTGTCCTCCATTTGTCAATGTTCGTCCTTTTTAAGGCCGTAGACAGAGCACAACTATAGACTATTCATGAGGTTGTCTCAGTCAAGTACTGGAACTGCAATGAAAATTAATGCAAAAGCAGCTGTAGTCCAAAGGAAAACATTTTAAGCTGAAATATGATCCATTTAAAAGATTGGGAAAGTCTTAAATCATTAAGTCATAAAGTCAAAAATGACATAAATGACAATTGTGGTAAAAATAGGATAGTTATAAAATAACTATAGTTGCAAAGTGTTTGCACAACTAATCTTGAGTAGACCAGGATGTAAGATCAGTGATTGTTTCTTGTTTTAATGAACAAAGCACAAACTGTTACAGGGAATAAAACCTCACGGTTGTTGAATAATTGAATAATAATGGTTTCCCTTTTTGTCTGCTTGATAGAGAGAAACGTGATCTGAAAAGTAAAGCTGCCGCCTGATGATCACATCATGAGATATGTGTGTCCTTCATCTGTGGAATGTTAGAACTTCCTCACTCGGCCTCTCTGAGTAGAGTTTCCTGTATACACAAGCTCTTCAAAGGTCAGACCCGCTGTTAAGTTGCTCCAATCAATTCTCAGCGCATGCCAAAGTACAGTTGGTGGACATTCCTGTCTTCACCTCTGTCTTTCTAAAGCACGTCTCCCTCAGGAGCCGTTCTTACTGGTTTGCATGCGAGTTTTATAAGGCTCGATTTCAGCCACTGGCTTCACCACATCTTACAGCGAACATGAGACAGCTATGGTTCCCACAAGTATTATCAACGATAAGCCAGAGAAAAAAAGGAAACGAGTCAGTTTATCATCTGGAAAGTTTGCCTTTAGCTTTTATTTTGGGGAGGGACATTAATGTTTTATCAGCTTATTAAAGGAACAGCACTCTATTCGTCCATGTTCCATATTCCTGTTCTAAACCAGCCATTCCAAGGGCACTTTCTGTTTATGTCTAGTGGCGGTCCCGGGCCTGGATAAATAGTGAGGGTTGCGACAGGATCTGGCGTAAAATCTGAGCCAAAACAAACTCCCCTACCGGACCAGCAACTGCCTTACTGGATCGTTCAATAGCCTTACCAGATCCGCCCGGGTTAACAGTGACCACCTCTGGTGCTGTTAACCAGCAGGGTGCACGCTGAACTTGGAGGCAGATGATACGCCGTGGCGATCCCTGATGAGGGAGAAGCCGAAAGACAAAGAAGATTCTGATCTTCCATGTCTTAATTTAGAGAAACTCTTGACAGCAACCGAGTGAGAGACTCATACGCCAGCTGAGACTTAAACAGTCTAATAAATTAGGTTTACCAGCTAAGAGACAGTTTGATTACATGTCATAATGTTAGTAGAAGAAAGTAGGTGAATAAAAAGATGATCGGCTGTACATGTTAAGATTACTGAATTTGTGTTGTACTTAAACTAAAGCACATAGTTGTGGTCAGCTCAAGGAAATGTTATCCTTCTCTATTTATTTCTTTTGAGCTTTACATTATCTGTAAGTGGGAAAAGAAATTGCAGATGTAGCAAAACTCCAAATGTTGCAACAAAAATATACATTTTTTTATTTTTCTCTTTGTTCAATCACAATGCAAAGTGTTGCATCAAACCTTATGGTACACAATCATCATAAAGTTATCATTAGATGCACATCTGTACAACTCATTAATGTTTGGAGCTAAGCAATGTTAATGCTGCAGAGATAAAAAACCAGCAGACTGGGACTAAAAAAAACAAACTTAAAAGAAGTGAAAACTGACTCAAAATCTGATGAAGCACACGACTGAATCAAAACACAACCTTTACTCACCCTTAGCTTGTTATCTCAAGATGTTTAGTCTACGTCTGAATTTAAAACCAGCTTTTTTTTTGTCGTCCATTTTTCACTCTAATGGGTCTCGCACACTTTACATATTCCCTTCACTCTGACCTTTTTTATTTTTAAACAGAGGTTAATGTTCTAGATGTCGTCACTTTGGCTGTAAAAACGTGTAATAAGTTCTTCTTCTTTGTTTTCTTTCAGCTCTTCCCTTTTTAGGGGTCGCCACAGCGAGTCATCCTCCTCCATCTAACTCTGTCCTCACTCCAGCTACCTGCATGTCTCCATGTCCTCTCTAACTGCGTCCACGTGTAATAAGAGTTGCATTTCATTGACTACCAGCAGCACAGCTCAAATAATCATTATCTAATACATTTACACTGCATTGAAGAAATTGTCTCAACATCATTAGTGCTTCTTAAAGGGTTTTTTAAAAATTATTTTTGTATTTATGTGAGCTAAAAAAATATTAGATTTTAAAAAAGGTCCAAAAATAAATCAGGAAACCCAAGAAAATAATCGTGGGGCATATATTTATAGAATAATCCTTATTATTTGACTTAAAATTACAAAATCTTACATCCTAATCATAAATTTAGAACTTTATCTGTGATTTCCAAACACAAATATCTCTTTATTGAAAAATGATTTGTGCTCAACGCCATAAAAGACAGGAAATCATGCATTTGCCTGTGTCTCTGTGTGTCTGCTCATTTGTCTGTTAGCAAAGTATTCGTAAACAAGTGGTTGGATTTCATTAAAACCTTCAGAAAGTAACCATTGGCCCAACACACACTCTGACCAGATTGTTTTACTTTGTTTAAAGTAAAAACTTAAGCATACAAGGTGGCGGGTGATATGCATTCCTTCAATGAATGTGACTTTATTTAAAAATTATTTATGTTTGAATAAAAACGAATTGTTTTGGACACTATCAAAGGCTGCTATGTACTGTAGTTGCTCAATTACAGAGCTTCTTCGAGGGGAATAAAAGTGGAATAGATGCTTTGCACTCATCTGAAGGATAAAACATAATTTTCACAAGATTCCAACACTGAATAATTTAAAGCTTCATGTGTAATAATGGCCTTATTTAATACTCCAAACTGAGAAGTGAGTGGTAGAGCTGGTTCACATGGATGGAAAGAAGATAAAACAAAGTGACGGAAAAGAGAGAGAGGTATGTTTGTTGAGCTGTTTGGAAAGGTAGTTAAAGTTCGGTACTTACCCTGGCACCCTTCTCTGGGAAGCATTTACAGCCGCCGCTGCAGTCTCTCCCCCCACACGGGCCACTGTTCTTCTTCCCACCCTGTCAGACACAAATCAGACAACATGAAGGTAAGAATTGAACTGTTAGGGGTCAGAGTTCAGGATGTCACATAGCCACAGCACTGCAACATGTTGCTTTTCACTGTTTCTGCTTAAACCCAGCAGCGCCAAGTCTCCTCATGTAACCCATGAAACGCAGTGGGGGCAAACTGTTTTGTGCTGTCGGTGTGAACAGCTGTGTTTGTGCGCTCTGCTGTTTGTGAATGCACTTTTTGTTTATACCAGCGGCTCTGTTGCACCAGAGCGGATGATTGTCACACTGCTGTCTGCACAGTTGTTGTGCCTGGGGCATGTTTTAGATGTGGCTCAAATGAGTCATGACGAACATTTAGACATTTTGGACAGTTCTGGGGCTAAGAAAAGAGGCTCGTCTGGCCGCTGACAGAGACAATTCCTCTTCAGATGTCTGCATTCCAACCAAGCCACCCACCATCACAGAGCTGATCTGTCTTAGACGTGACCCAAGCACACAAAGACACAAACAGCCCCCAGGGGTCAGCGTGGACATCACATGATCAAAGAAATCCGTCACAGCATCCTACAGGTCAGAGGAGTCAGGACCCTGAGCTAGCCGAGATTGGTGGACACATTTTCAAGCCTAAATGAAGTCCTGGTGTTTCAAAATAAAGTCCCACACAAATCCCAGCTGAGTGGACTGTTTGGATTAGGTGCTCCAATTTCATTTTTAGCTCACTGGAAACAAAATTAGTTTTACCACAACTTTTCAAAAAAGAGGCAAAAGAAAATATCAAATTGATACCACTTTGATACTGCAAGGGAAAATTAGGAATTAGGAAGCATTAAAGGTTTTTGAAGCAGTGTTGGAAAGGTTACTATGGAAACGCACTATTGCTATTTGCACTTGCAAATAACCAGAAACAACTGTGTTTTTAATCGTGTAATATACATCTTATAGTGATGTAAAGAGTTGTAAAATGGCGTCTACATGAACCGCTATAAAAAGTTTTGAGAGTGGAGTTGTTTTTGGCTTTGCTCTAATAAACTGTTTGCTTGTCAGTCTGGTCAGGATTAAATTCTCTTAAACTCTCTTAAATTCTGTTTCTCCAAACTGATGTCATTGGAGGAAGGAGTTGAGCATCAGGATGTACTGTAAGAAGTCGTGACTTAACTTGTTTGTGATAAAAATGGCTCTGCTGGTATCAATTTATTGAGCTAATTAATATTTGGCTTTCATTAAACATAACAAAACAACTAAAACACAACATTATATGTTGCATTAAGACGTTAGCTACATTTACATGCTTGAATTAACAGACTGATCCAAATACTTCTTTGTACTTGAGCTGATTTGTGAATGTATTTATTCTCTGCAGCTGTTCCTGTTTTAATGTCTCACCATAATTTCATTTTTAAAACTCTTCCATGTGATGCCCGACAGTAAGTAGTTGTGAAACATGTAAACTGCGAACACGCCATCAACTTTCATGTGTAGCGGACGAGGCAACAAGGCCGTTCAATGCCCTCCTCTCAAAAAGGCTCAGTCCAGTTGGTTTATCGTGTGACGCTTCGCTCCTATAACTTCCTACGTCCTCCACCTACACATCCATACCACAGCCTGCAGCTGTGGTATGGTATTTAGGCAGCAAATGCCTAAATACCCTTGTTAAACATCTAAATGACCACTTCATGCCCACATTGGCAACAAAGTGGAAGATAAAGAATCAGAATAATTCTCCCTCCTCAGTCTGGCAGCAGATCCCAGCAGCCTCACTTACAAAGACCACATTGAAGTCTTTTCCAAACACAAAAACCTCCTTCTTGCTGAACAGTTGTCGTCCTTAATGATCCCCTATCTCCAACTAAAAGAGGCCCTTCCTCTCCCTTATGGAATGCACATGGAGGCATTTAGATTTTTGTTTTATAATTTCTTTACTATCAGTGAATCTGAAGGCTTCCTTTTTCATCTTGATGTCAGATATAGCTTACTACATGCTGGTTTAAAATGAGCCAAAGAGGGTTCCTCAGATGTGATCTTTTTTTATTTTTTCCCCCCAAGTTTGAACAGAGCTAAATAAAGACTCCTCTGTAAGACAAATGCCTTTTCAATTTGTTTAGCTTCTGGATGGCAGATGCAAAAAATAAAAATATATAAAGGTCACCTCATCACAGTGAGGATGTAACACAGTCACGTCATGACCTTTCTCCACACCGAGATGGAAATCCAAAACATGGACAATGGCCTGCGTCATTCCCGGACAGACACACAAAGGACCGGCTCCCTTAAAAGTAATTACACATCGCAGATAAATGCACCATCAATTCAACTTTACAGTTTACGAGCTGAAAATAGTTGCAGACAGTTTCAGCAGCGGACAATGGGACTGAGCTACAGTATCCTGTTTTCTCCACCCAAACTCACAATAACCCACTGTTTGACCAAATTACCTTTTCCATACTTTTGGTATGTCGTGGAAACATGTGCGATGGTAATAAGGAGGCAAAGGGGATTGTGACACTTCAACAAAGCTTTCTGACACTAATCCCTCACTGTTTAGCAAAAGTTTGGATACATAAGTCAGTGATTACAGAATAACAGTGAGACTGGGATTTGTTTACAGCAGCACAAGTTACATTTTCCTCATTTATAAGCAGTTATGAAAACCCCTTTTGTGAATGGTTGACTTGGGTTTTATTGTTCAAAGTTTAGAAAACGCATTTTGGTGCATCCTGCTGAGAGTTCAGTGAATCTGCTTCTGGGCAAGTTATTAATATCAAACTAACCCTCTTGACTGCAGTTAGTTTAAAACGCTGCAGCTCGTCTTTTAACGCAAACAAAATAGCGTGAACATGTCTCCTCAGTGCTCGCTTCCCTTCACTGGCTCCCTGTTTGTCTTAGTATTGATTTTAAAGTTTTATTGTTGACCTATAATGCCCTGAATGGGCAGCTCTTGTATACCCGTCTGTCCTCCTGCAGCCTTATTTGCCCTCTAGATCTCTCAGATCTAATAATCGTTTATGTTTAGTCGTCCCGAGGTCCAGGCTGGTCCACAGAGGAGACCTATTTTAGTTGTAGCTCCTAAACTGTGAAACCAGCTGCCCCCCCCAGATCAGACAGGCTTCAACTCTTGGTGTTTGTAGTCATTGGCGTTTAATACAGCACGAGAGTTGAGGTATGGGCTGCTTTTATGGTTTTATCATGTTTTTAATTGTTTAATTGTTGTTGTAATTTGTTGTTTTTGTGTGCAACCGCAGTTGTTTTTAAATGTGCCATATAAATAAAGTTGATTTGATATCTTGCTGGATTGTGACTGAGGGGTGACTCATATTGTGTAATTTGTTTTGCTGCTTGTTTATCTTGAACTATTGGATCTTTGGCAGCATTTTCGAGATCTTATCAGCCACAGACCAGAGACACCCCTGACGCATAAAGTTAAATGTGGAACATTTTATTTATCATCTTTCATGTGAAGATTCATGTTCATATCGTGGTTTTCATTTATTTATTATAAATATTGAATTATTTTCTATTTGAGGATGTCAAGAGTCGAGTAAAGATGTTCCAGGGGACACCTCTGGCTCTCGGGTCTTATGTTGGCCACGTTGAGCTAAGCTCACCAGAATCTATCTGAAACTTTGAGGTGACAACATTTAAATCCCTCTTAAACTCACCCTCTGGTCTGGAAACAATTTACATTATAGCACGTACAATAACATCACACAGATGAATCCAGACCATCTAGAGCCACAGCGGACGTTCATGCCGACTGCTATCATAAATCTGGCACCTTCTGTTCTGTATGTAAACCTGTGATGAAAAACAACCCCATCACTCGCTAAACATGAGAGTTCTAAACGATCTACCAGATGGGGCCTTTTCCCCATTTTCATAAAAAGAACAAAGTCATATTCTTTACACTTTAAATTTCTTTAATACAATAAGAGAAAATGTACTGCCATGCTGCTGTTATAATAATCATTAGAAAACAATGTGACATGAAACAATGACCATAAAAAAGGGGAACTTCCTGGGATCCAGTTTGCTTTGATTCTTCATCAGTGGCCTCTTGTTTACACTGACTCTGGAGTGATGACCAACGTTAACTTCTCTGCTCTGCCTCACAGCCGTGCAGAAAACACTGTTGATACATAGACAAACCTCTGTGCATTTACGTGCACCACGCAGACCACACACGCATTAAAGAGGAGAAACTAGAGACCGGCTCATTCTTTCCAACTAGCAGCAGGCTATTTTCCACAAACACCTTTAATTCGTGTTTTTGTACAATGTGGGCTTCAAAGGGTGCAAACCACTAATACCACAAAACATCAAGAACCTCAGGTATATAAAAAAACAATTAAGAAATGCTTCATTTAAAGGAAAGCAATCATTTATTTTGTAGAAACACACAACCTTTAAGGGGAACACACTGGTTTGTTGCCTTAAGACACATCACTGTCCTAAATGATGATTCAACTTAAATTAGTGTTAACCATAAAGCCAATTAGGCTTTAATTATATGATCCCTTGCGTTATGGGTTTAAATATATTGTCTTGTGTTTATATGAGAAGGATCTACTGTATGTGGTTATCATTTAATATGCAGGTCCCAAGTTTGACTGCTTCAACAACATGCCAGTGAAGAATTACCTTACAGTTTTAGAAGCACACAAGCTGTTCACATTTATTTTTTCTTAAAAAGGAAAGCAGTTTTTATTGCCTTTCTGTTTTTTTATGGCTGTGCTGGGGCTCTGCTGCACAACTAATAAAATAAAACCATCTTGAATCAACATCAGTGTTTTATGTTCAATTGTTTTCTCTTTACAAACAGTGCTGTGTGAAGGCCTTGTGTCATCTCACATTTCTTAAAGTTTTTCTTTGGACTGTGGCTGCTTATTTACTCATTTTTTGTCCATTTTATGAGGATTGTTTGGTGTTTGTTTAGCTACTCAACTGTAACTTTTGAATCAATTAGATATAAAACAGCTCAGTACAGATAAATTAATCTTTAAGTGTGTGCTTTTTGTAAACTGTTCATCTCCCATGTAAGCTTTCCCTCATATGTTCTGAACTAGCATACGGCACATTTTGACATAAAGCTGGCTGGTTTCTGTGATTGTGGTCAGTCTGAGTCACTCTGGTCTTGGTTTCACTGAGTAATGTGTAGATTAGTTAACCACAGACAAAACCACTTCCTACCACTTCCTGTGATCGTCCAAAAGCAGCCAAAGACAACAAAGAACTCAGACAGTTGGACAGGATGATGACAAGACAAAACAGCACCCCCGTCAACAAATACAGACAAAATAAACTCAAGGAAATAGTAAATAAATAAAAGTAGAACAGAATCTGTTATATGAGAGGGAGCTGCAAATAGAAAGGCTTTTTATGACCCAAATTTTCCATTGAGACCCCCAAAATACAAGGATGACACAGGGATTTATGGGAGTTCAGAGCATTTAGATCCTTACAAAAACACGACTGACAGAATTAACCCAAATGGATTTATAATCTCAAAAAAAGAAAGGAAAAAAAAGAAGAATATCAATTGATCTTTTAAACCTGACATGGCTGCGCGGCACATAAAACATACTTGCATGAAATCCAAAAAACACATCATAAATAAGACAAAGATACAAAAAGAAAGAAACAGGTGTGAGTCCATCGTGTCGACACACAGCTGTACATTCCACATCTCTACCGACAGACTCTAAAACATCCCACAAAAATTTGGCATTAAATTTAATCATTTTCTCAAAACACTTACAGATCGAAGGATGTTCTTGACTGCTAGAGGTGTATATTTTTCATGTGGTACCATTTTCCATAGCAGATCTTGTGACTGATAATCTTGTGGTTCTTTTTGTTACACACACACAAATCATGTTATAATCTAAACAGCCACAGATCAGCCTTGTTAGCATGAGCAGCTCTTGGATAATGGGAATGGCAAACTGCTTTTTGGAGCTGGTTTCTCTGTTTTGACACATGAAACGTGATAGCGAAGCACAAACTGTGTGAGAGCCCTGGTGTAAGAGGTATCAGATGATCACAGATCGCTGATGTCTGTCAGGACGAGCGTTTGATCTTCACTAAAGCACACACATGAAAAGAAAGGTGTAAAATGTGGCCATGGGGATAACTGCAATGACGGCTTCTGAGGCCAGAACAGTCATCAGACACTAAATCACACAACAAGGACCACAAGCGGTTAATCCGTGGCAGGAAACACACTTCGTCCCAGATGAGGGATCTGACCTGCAACCTCTCTGGTTTAACCTTGGCTGAGAGGAATGTCTGATCCAAATGCTCAGCTAGTTTCCTTCAACAGGCTGCAGAAAATATAAAGATCTCTGAATACCAACAATAAGACAGACTTTATAAATATGTTTGACATAAATGAGTAAACTAGCCAAATCCCTAAACCCATTTTCTGGTTGAAGGACGTAGTCTTGCTTCTTCCTCTGCCCAACAACAAATACAAATACAAATCTGAGATAACTTGAATCAAATTTGCTCACAGTTTAGCACCATTTGTTATCGGAAGGTCCTATTGAGACTTCACTGGTACTGTTTACATAGTGACTAACACATTCGTTAACCTTTGTCCACTACAGTTTCCACATTAATCCACAAAATACTCTCCATTGTATTTTTGTTTTATGTAGTTTTTAGAACAAAGACTTTCATTTAGTTAAATAATTTTTTTCATCTTTTTGGCACTGCCTTTCTAGTTTTACACCACATGCTCAGCTTATGATGGTAAATTAGCTTATTTACCTAAAAAATAGTTGACCTTTTTTTCTGAGTATCAGAGAGATCCTAATGATACTGACACAGTTTAACAACTATGGCCATAGACACTGGAAAACTCAACTTATTGACACTAAACCAATTAATGAATTTCATTTTTAGAGCTGTACCTCTTCACACAAATCAGCGATGTATCTATAAACCTCCTGCTACTTCAGGTGAAAGTCTGTTAGCTAATTGCCAAAGTGAGACTGAGATGTTAGTTGTCAAGCTGACACCTAAAATTAGTTGATTTTTTTTGTCTGTGAGTCGCTACCAAGACCTTCAGTGTAAAATGTTACAATTAAAAATTGTGATTTGTGGTCATTTTTACAGCACTGTTGTGTTAGCAGAGATTAGCCGAAATAGTTTTTCATGACATTTCCAGGAAAAGTCAAACATGATACAAGGAACAAGTGATTCGATTATGGTGCTGTGGCCTTGGCGGAGGTTTGGGTTCTCTGAGTGTTTCTAGTTTCCTCAGTCATCAAATCTTTCCTAGTACTAATGCTAAGTTCCATTCACATCAGAAAATAACATAGTACAGCCAGCCACTAGGGGGCCCTCATTCTTTCTTCAACTTCCAGATTCAGGTCCAGTGTCTGGTTATAATATATCTCACTCAATGGATTACACCTTGAGAAAAGGCAGTTTGGTGCATGTCTTTCAGAAAGCAGTGTCTTGTTTAACCTTTAAGTGCAGGGTGATTAAATATGACGTATAGAGCTATGAATAAACACCTCATTAGAAATTCCTTTGTCAGTTCTAGGATTTGCCAAGTTTACAGCTGCCCTCCATCAGACTAATGAGGCAAATGTCAAAGAGAAAGAGCAAGGAAGCTGAATTTAAAACACCTGGACACCAAAAAGGTTCTGGTACGTGTCACCGTGTTTCTGACAGATCTGTGACGAACACATGGTGTGAGATATGAATGAATGAGCATCTGTACGATATCTTCCACTGGGTGATACTTCCTTTGCCAGCTGAGAACCGTCTCTGTGAATTATATGTGGAAAACAACCTATTGGTTGAGATCTGAATCTATAAGAAAGGTAACTAAAGCAAAATATTTCTTCCAATAAGTGACAACAAAGAAGAAAATTTAGAGTTTGTAGCTTCAGTCCTTTGAGGCGCTGTCCAGATTTACAGTTTAAAGCTGAAAAAGTGATAAGCATGCTTTGAGTCTGGGTTGATCTCATGGGGCAAATTTTAAAGCTTCTCGCTGTACTTCAAAGGGAATTAACCCCTTCCATAAAAGCTCAACATCTCAAACAAGATATGTTTGAATCAAACCATTTATGGCCTACATGAAGTCAGAGCAACATCAGAAGGGTTCTGCGTAAGGACACATTAAATTCATGGAATAAAACATAGAAAGAATGATGACCTGTCACTGCGAGTGGGAAGGAAATTAACATAAAACTACAACCGTCTGTGTGAGAGAACAAACAAGTCTGAAAAGAGTTCATATGAGAGTCAAATCCTGCTGTTGTCTGTCTGTGTGGGTTGGGGACATTTTATTCCTTTAAAACGCAAGTCTGAAAAACTGTGACTAAAACTACTGGAATCTGTAACTGCTCTGTGACTACTGTGACTAACAAAGCAATCAATTAATCAGTTGCTTTATATACCTTAAAGTAGGAGTTTTCCAGACTGATACTGTTTTGCCCAATTAGAAAACACCATTCTTTGAGATAACTATTTAAAATAGATTGAAAAGTAGGTCAGTAAGTCAAAAGTTTATATTTTCTGTGCAGCTTTGCCTCCTGGCGATAGCTCAGCATTGAGCTTTATCAAATAATCAGACCTTAGCAAGAAAAACAACCTCGCAGATACGCATACAGAAGCCGGAAAATCAAAACATCAAACATCGCCGTGTTTGTGTTGGCTGAGCTAAACTGAGGCGAGTCTTGTTAATAACACCGATCGTCTAAATGCCTCCATTATGGCTGAAGGTTCGCTGCGGCCATAAAAGGTTTTCACACTTTTCCTCCTCCTGATAAAAAGCAGAACTTATCTGGATTGTCGTTTTTCTGCTTCCTGCTACACAACTTCTGTGTGTGCACTGCAAAATCTATAGAAGACCAGAACATTTACTGAAATGAAAATGTGGAAAAAAAGTCAGAGAAATAATAATAAAAAAATAACACTGAGTGCAACTAATATTATAAACTAAAAAGCCTTTCATCATGAATAATCTTAAAAAGGTCTGTTTTGGGTGCTTGTATTAGCTCGGAGTCTTATCTTTCGATGACCAGTAAAAAAAAAACAAAAAACAAACAGATTCTTGTCTGATTGTGATCTGCAACACACCAATTGTAACAGGTCAAGAATAAAAAAAGCTAATTATGGTTACCAGCAAAGCAATTAGTGCATTCCTGTTTGTGTTAAAAAGGTTCCCTTACTGCAGATTTTGATCAAACAACTTGTAACCCAGCATGTCAAAATAAAAGCTCAGGCTAACAGAACTAACACTACAGTTCAGATCTTTTGAAGGAGAGTTTTGAGGAATTTGTCATTACATGGTTATTTACAAGAAAACCTTTGGTTACTGACAGAGCACATAATGGCAGCAGCAGCTAGCTGTAGCCTCTGGCTCATCAGTCTGGTCATAATTAAACTCCATTTCTCTAAACTGAGGTTGTTCAAGGAGGTATGTACAACAGGTAATACATTAATTGTTCACAATCTTTCAGATGACCCCTTTTCAATAGATTTAACTAAAGAGCTTAAGTGTTACTTTTAATAAAAGTAAAAAAATCTATAAATCAGTGGCTTTTTCTAACACAAACTAAAGATCAAATTCTGTAAAATGGTATGCACTCACTCAAAATGAAGCTGATAACTTAAGTACCACTGAAATGTTACTTCACTTCCTACTATAATGCTTCATCACTGATATGTATAGACTTTAAAATCTTTTGGAGTGTCTATTTGCTGATCATTTTTTCTCTTTTGGGCACAATTTGGTAGAAAAAAAAGTGGCATGTTTATTTCTAAAGATAAAAAAACAAAAATTAAGTTCTTTTTTCCTGTGCTCATGTCTTGATCCAGATAAATAACGATTTTTAATGATCACAACACACCATCCTTCAAAAGAAACAGACTGAAATTAAAGAAGGGCAGTTTTGAAAGGGAAGTGCAGGGTCAGAGGGTTAGGGTCACTCTGTGGGGCGCAGGACATGACTTTAAATGAGAACATGAAATAGAGTAAAGGGACCTGAAAAAGGGAGCGGAGCAGAAACTCCCAAAGTGTTCCTGTGGCTGAGCTCCAGCGTAAACATGGCTCTGGTTTCTGCCCTCGGGCTGACAAACCTCAACCTTCTGTCTCCGTAACCGGCCTCAGGTCATAGAGGGACTCCAGTCTATTTCCCTGCGGGCTACTCTTCTAATCAGGGCTTCCTGCTACAAACTGAGCTAAATTAACCTGGGATTAGACACATTTCTGCGCTGGACTCTGATGAAACCAGACCGACCTGTCAGACTGTGTAACGTTGATGGTCCTGCTGCTCACTAACAAGATGAGTGATGGCACCCAGATGGGGAGAATCATTCAGTTACATAAAAACTTGAGGCATCTGAGAACATCGCTGTTTGTTGTTCCTCATCTGCTGATGAGTCAGAACAGGAGGAACATCTTGTGAAATGAGAACTGACTAAAAGTGATTGGGTTTGACTGATTTTTAGAGGTAACAATGATCACCGTACTATAAGCGATCAGCAACACAAAAAGACCAGTGAAGGATGTGCCAGAACATAGATGAAGCAGTTCTTGTTGTGGCACAGGCCCTGTTCAGACCTGGCACTATATATTCATCTTGGGTGATTCGATTGCAAGTGGTCAGCTATGATTTAGAGCATTCACACCTGGCAGTGAATCTGTACCACAAATGGATGTCAGTCACATGCTCTGTACACAGAATATTCCCAGCGGTGACGGTTCGAATCTCTTTAATCATCCAACCAATGACCAGTTTTTTTTTTTTTTTTTAAATTATTCAAACCTCAAGACATTCAGGTAATAACTCTGCTGCTTAAATGGGGTCATGTCAGTTTGGTAGGAAGTTCTGCACCGAGGCTCAGGATGTACGATGTTCAGGCTACCAAACATATGCTGATAAACGGGGTCCAGACCACCTCTGAAGGGGGTTAAGTGAAAACATTACAGATGTGCATCGAGGCAATTCACAACAGTATTTAGCTCTATTTGATAGCTAAAGATGGATTTTACCACTAGGTGTGAATGTGGTCAAAAATTTATTATTGAACTCATTGCGTCATTTAAGGAAAAAAATCTAGAGATTGACAAAAAGATCAAGGGTAATTCTTTTGGCTCCCTTAATACCTGCCTCAAGTTTCATGGCAATTCACAAAATCGCTGTTGGAACGTAACTCTCTGAGCCAAAGTGGGAACAGACCTCTAAAGACAGGCGGAATATGAGCGAGAGAAAGAGAAAGGCAACTGGACACGGCCATGTTATCACAAAGTAAGCATTTAATTTTGTTAACATTCTTCCCATGACAAGAAATAATTCAGTGGAATCAATTAAAACCACAGCTGGGATGGAAAGTAATTATCTTTGACTCGCTTCCAGGAGAAAAAAAAATGTGCAAGGCACAACAATGAGATCAGCGACTGCGCTGTCTAGTTCTCAAACCGTCTGCATGATATGACAAGATAAAACCTTTTAACATGCAGCCCTGATGAGTAAAACTCAAACAGATGAGCGGAGAAATATAATGGAAGCGGGCACCTGTTGAATCAAAGACTAAGTAAGGAAATCCAGTCGTTTTGGTGAGAAATGAGTATGTATGCTCTTTCTGTAAACACAGCTGAAACAATCCTTCCCTCTGAGCTCACTGGGGAAGACTCACCTCTGCTGAGGAGAGACAGACCTGGGATGCATGTGACTGAGAAGGGTACGAGGAAGAGGAGGGACACATGAAGAGGACAAGCTGGGGAGAGGAGGAAGGATGGCCTGTCTGCCAAGTCTCCTGTTCCAAGGAAGAAAAGGACAGAGCAAGGGGACAGAATACTGCAGAGATAAAAACCAGGGGAGGAATGAGGCTATAAAAGGAAGCGAGGGACAGTGGAGCACGGAAAGACTTGAAGCTTGGGAGGACGGAGACTTTGGAATTCCTTAAACAACCTGATGGGACCCCAGTGTCCCTCCATTAATCACTATGACATAAAGTAAGGGCAAAGGCTGGGGGCGGATGTACTGTATATGCGGTATTTAGGGATTTTCCAAAGAGAGTGATCATAACTTGACATTCAATCCAAGTCACATAAAACTTCCCATGCAGGCTTTTCTCATACAAAACTGCAGAGCTGCATTAATAAATAAACAGTGACTAAACCAAACATCAAAATACACCAACTAACTACTTTGCTATTTTTGAATAAAAAAAATAATCCAAATATCCCAAGCAATCATGTCATTAAAACCCTTGAAAAGGCACTGATATAAAAGGTCTTTAAAAAACAAAAATCTAATCAGAGCAACATTACACTTTAAAGTTATGGGTGGATTTTCACACACATTTATAACTGCTGTCTGGTCAAAAACTCCAAATAATGACCTCCTACAGTCTTTTTAGTCTCTTCATTTTGACTCGGTTACAAAATGACATGCATTGCTCTGAAACACATAGCTGCAAAGAATCACGGGACAAAATAATCATGGTTCAGTGTTTCTGATGTTAAAGGAGGTAATAAAAGAAGCAATGAAGCTACTTTTGTTGGCATTTTAGAGAATTTTACCAGTCATTATCTAACTGCTATTGAGATACTTCAAGGTAAATTAATTTAGTTAAGAACCTTCCTGAACAAACAACAACAAAAAAGATCTTTGTGATCTTGTAACCTTTCTGAAATTACATTTAACTGTTTTTGATCTAGAAAGTAACAGTAATGTAATCAAGGAAAATGGGATCTGAAACAAGATGATGCAAATGATTTTAATTTAAAGCATCAAGTCAAATGGTCAAACACTGAAGTTGATAAAAGTTAAAAACTTACAAACAAGCTTCAGTCAGCTCTTTTTCATTTTTGCATGCTTTGTTTTTGCTTAAAAGCTCAATAGGACCAAGCTTGCACTATGAATAATGTGCTGTTCTGTAAAATCTGGAGCACCAGAACTATGTGGGGTCCTGCAGGGTTGTAAAAAAAACCTCTGACACATTTAACCCCAACCCTCTTCCTTTTCCTGTTTAGAGAGCTTCTTTGTAAAACAGTGTTTTTTTATAATTCTGCATGCATGTTTTCCATAAAGGAGGACTTCATTAAATCCACACACTTAAAACACAGCTCAGAGTAGCTGCATGCAAGCTGCATGCAAGGAAGAAAATGAGGTGAACATATCCTACCAACAATCTTATAGTAAATCATAGGAGGTGTTGGGATTTTACCCTTCTGTGTTTAACAGGTTTCATCTTTGAATTCTGGTTTGAGAAGGATATTTGTCCAGCAGTGGGGCTTGCAGCCAACTGCAACAAGCCTTTCCTCCCACTTACAATGCAGAACTGCAGAGACTAATCAAACAATCAGTACCACAAAGTCACGTTTTACCAGGCAAAAAAAACTTCAGAGGAAATGCTTCCTTCAAACAAACGGCTCACATAATGTACATCCCTTCGCACACGAACACGCTTATCTACAGACGCAGACGCAACACAGCAAAAATGCAGAAAGGTCACAGGGTCTGTCTCTAAGGTATGGCCAACACCTCAGTGGAAACAATTTGCCCCCATCAGTCCTTGCAGCTAGACAACGCACACATTTATACACTCACACACACGTACACATCAGTGACAGGGAAGCCCCGCGCTTCTCATCCGAGGCTGCCGCTTCCTGCATAACAGCACAATGGCTTTTTCCCCTGATTGTCACAGTCATTATTTTGGCAGTGGATGTTCTGGACATTTTTCTACCCTTATCATCGGCAGACATCTTCCCCTCGCCCTGGACACACACCTTCCTTGCCGATAAAACAATCACACTCGAGAGATCAGCTTTCCATTTGGCGACCCCCATCACGTGCACATCCCTCAGAGACACGTTCACACCTTTCCTCACAGGGCTTCAAAGTAATGTGAGCCGTAATTCTTCACGTTTTATTCCTCTGTTTACCATTTTTTCTTACGGTTATTTAAATTAAAGTCAACTGGACTTTGTTTGTTTTGCGATGGGAAACCAAGCCAAACATGCAGACGCAGGAACAACATCCATCACAATCATCTGCTCTAAGAGGAGAGGCTAATTGTTAAAGCAGACGTTGCTGCTGGGCTTCCAGGTAGACAACTGCAGCCAAAAAATGTCTCGTCTACAGTCACAGATTTCCACACATCCTCTGCCAGGATCGCCCCCCTGCTCCAAATCCACCGAGCTCACACACATCTTGAAATTTATTCTTAAACACATGAGAATCAAAGCTGCTCAAAGGGACCTATACGAAACATCCTGTTAACATTATTCCTTCCTTCCTCCGCCAACAGACACTGATAAACAATATTCCTTGTGCACGGTCGATGTGTGTGAATTGGGGGTGGCGGCTGCATACATCCAGAAAAGTGGGTTATTTGGCTTTCATGAGTCTGAGAGTTCAGTATGGCAGCTCCACAAAGACACACAGCAGGAAAGTAGTGAAATAGAAACTGTGACCCCCTGGAGTTGGAGCAGGTTAAAAAACATCAACTCACTTCAAACAAACATCAAAACAAAGAAGGATCTAATCACAGCAGATACCAAAAAACTGAGCAAGAAAACATTCATTGTGTTGCATTCAGTTAAAACACTGGACACTAGGTGTGTAGGGAATGAATTAAAAGAAAAAAATTTAGGCAATCAACAGAAAAATATTTAGTTTGGTCATGAAAGTCATAAATTCAGATTGTATTGACCTCTTGGCAATATTTCTGATCTTTAACTGAAGCATTTCTGTGAAGATACAGTAACAAGCACTATTTTCATGTATTTTTTGGACTACCTGAGGTGAGAAAAAGCCAAATGTTTGAACTCATCTTTGATACTCTTTTAAACCATTTATGCCACCTTCTTTGATTTGGTTTGTGGCAATCTATGAAAGCAGTTTCCTTCAAAAAACAATTAAAACCAATCAGCTCAAGTTCTTATTCATTCCCACCTCAGTTACATGATTCAGCAAGGATATATGAAAAAAAGCTGTGGTAGATCGATGGTCACAGCCGCGGTGTTGTAATCCTGAGGCTGTGGATTCAAGCCTCAGTTGACTCACAAAGGGCATCTAACATGAAACAGTTACCAAATCTTTCATGCAAGTTTGCTCGTTGTGGCGACCCCTGCAGAAGGGAGCAGCCAAAAGAAGAACAAGAAGTATAAATCATAATCACACATGTTTAAGCCAAGGATGAAAATTGTTTCCATCTTCTTGTGTCTTTCATTTTTGACATGTAATGTTGCACGTTGTAATTTCTTATACAACTGGATTGTTGTTGAATGGCAACACCTTGAAGCCAAAGAAAAACTTCCCAAAGGGAGAAAAATAAGTTTCTTTGACTCAGTCAGTTTTACAGATATTGAGCTAAAATGTGGTGAGGTAGTAACTGAGAGTCATCCCCAGCACATAGTTTGAGTTCAGACAGATTATTCAAGATCTTTGTTTAGGAGTTTGGCAGTATGCTAACAAATTAAACTAACAGATCAAACAAGATCTCACAATATTGTGTGAGATGACATGTGATGGTTTTTTCACGATTTGACCAAAACAGTCAAAACTCTGTCTTTTTTCAAGAGAAAAAGATGATCTTTGTTTAAAACGTTCGCAAGAAACATTGGCATAATATGCATTCCCTAATGGAATGCTAGATCTTTAATTTGATTTGATGCTTTGGGTTAAAAACTCTTACCTGCATATTTACACCATATCATGCCCAAGTTACCCTACAATGGTAGATTTTTCACTAAGCATGGCATTAGGGATGGCTGTAACATTTGCTGTGCTTTACTTTTCTAGCATTTAAAGTCTTCATCGCAGACGTTTAACTGCTGACACAGGGGCTTAAAGCAATCAAAGGTATGTGAGATATGTGCAAATCAGAAATAAATTGTCACATGAAGAACATGTTGACGACTGCAGCGTAAATAAGCAGAGGAATTCCAAACGTAAATCAGGCCAAGGTGATGGATGGTGGGAAACAGTTGCACGACGGTTTGGTTCAAAGAACTGAAGGAGTCCCATGAGTCAGATTTAAATGTGATAATAAACAAAAACATATTTTTCCAAATAGGACGCAGATGAATGCAGAAATTATGAGTCAGATACGGCTGAAAAGAGTTGACAAGTTGTTTCTGTAAACATGTTTTTTAAGTATAAAATGTCTTCAAGCGCATCGTTACCTACGACCTTACTCCATCAGGCTCTCTGCGATGCTTAAAGATGAGAATGTTCCACTGAAAAATCAAACCCTGGCTGTACATCATTCCAAGAAATGCAAGCTATTTTAAGCTGTTTGCACAATAAATGTGAGATGTTTCTCTGTTTGCCAGATAACTCGCCTGTGATAAGTACACAGGTTGTTCAAACTAAATTTAACCTTCGGTATCGCTGCCGTGGGGAGAGGCTCCACAATACACAGAGGAGCTCACAGCGTCACACGCTTTTCATCAAGCACTGACCAAATCTGATAAGAGCTTGAGACAACAGAACCTTTTCATCAGACTCAAAAAAACAACAACCCAAACTTCCAATCACAGTGCCTCAGGGATGACATTAAATATCTTGGAGCACCACCGAACATCTGACGTCCGGCACAAGCTGAAAGAAGCAGAACAGCAAAACAGATTCACGAGGTGCTCGCTGACTAACAAGGAGAACAAGAGGACCCTGCGCCACAGAGCAAAGAAAAGACAGAAATCAGAAATCTTAATAAAATAGTCATAAATAATGTATTTCTCCCAGATTAGATGTCAGACACCTTTACTATGTGGAGCTGTAATCAAATCAGTGCAGCAGAACTTTTCTTCAAAAGATCTGATCTGTCCCTTTGAAGATATATATTTTTTAAGTGAACCAATTCCTTTAACTTTACATAAGACATATACAGTATTACCATTTAGTTTCAGTTAATTAACACATATTTTTCTTTCTGGCCTTAAAGCAAATGGTTACGATTCATTTATTTATTCCCAGAGTGAACTTCAGTTATCTCGCACAACTGCTGCAATCATCACAATTAATTCAGCATTATACACGGAGAGTCATTATCATTTGCAAATACAGATGTGATGATGTCATTTTGGTCCTTTCATTAACAATAATGATTACAGAAAATGGTACTTGGATGTTTTTTTTTTTAAGGCGGAGCAGTGGAGTCTCTCACAGTGAGAAGGCCTCGGGTTCAAATCTCAGCCGGGATCTTTCTAAGTGAAATTTGCATGTTTGGGTTACTCCAATTTCCTCTCACTCCTCCTCAACATGCTAGTTTGGTTAAAGGCATCTTCTGCTCATTTTTGAAGTGAAGTTTTGTCGAATAGTTATCAAAAGGCATAGCTGGCATTCCTTCTCAAAAATAGCACACTTGTGTGAAAGAACGCTACATAAGCAAATATTACGCCTCTACATTTTTGCACAAAACTGTTTAGTTTGATGCTGTTTTCTCAACCAAACTTCATTGTTACTATGCAAATGTATGTGTGCTGAGCCTAGACTGTGTATATCACCCTAATGGTGCTCAGTCAAAAATTTACTCAACTCCAGGTCAGGCTGATACATTCGGCAGCATCAGGACACAGACATTAACACAGTTTGTGCTCAGCTCACATACATTAATGTAATAACACAGACGCTGTTTGGTTGAGGAAACAACTACAAACTAAACAACCGGCATAATCTAAAATAGTCGAGGTTTAATATTACCTAAAGTAGCGTTCTTTCATGCCTGTATGTTGGTTTTGAGAAAGACTTGTTTTATAAGAGTGAAGAATGATTAAAAACTGGCTGGCGATTAGCCTAGCCTAGATGAAGACTTCTGCCCTTTTCTTCAAACGCTGTACTCTATAAAGGTACTATTTGACAGAACATCCCTTCAAAAATGACCAGATTATCCCTTTAACTGGTGATCTGTGCAGCCTGTACCCCACTTCTCATCTCATCCCCCACAAACTCAGGTATGTAAAGTCAGCGAGCAAAGAAAAGCCTCTTTTATTTCCTTCTTTCTTTCTACATTAAAGTGAAACGAATACTCTCAAAACTCAACAACTTCTCCTGCAGCAGGCTGAGGTCATGACCCCACCCCTCAATGGCAGGTCAAAGGGTCAGATGGGACACAACTTCAACCGACTCCAGTGTCCCATTTCGGTTTAGTTCTTTTGGCAAAAATAAAACACCACAAATGTACCAATTTCTGCAACAAAAAAAAAGGCTTCAGCATGACTCAGAGACTCAGGAACTGCTTTGACATTTGTTGATAAGTTCTTGCACCAGCATGCAAAACCCCCAAGAACCCCTCCCACTGAAGGAGCAACCAAGACACTCCCACTGCTCTGAGATCTGCATGGAACCAACCAAGACTGTCCCAACCCGGAGACACGAGGTTTGATTTTTATGCCTTTTTGTCAGTAAGTTTTAAGGCAAAAACAGATAAAAACAGATAAAACTTACAGCGCGCACTCCGGAGGCAAGGATGGTGATGGAGAGGCACAGAAGCAGCAGCCTGTTGATGAGGATTCAGTTATAAACCTCCTAATAAATCAATAAATCATTTGGAACATAAATTGTGCCTTTTAAACCATGATCACGATGATGCTACCTCAGATGTGTCTGTCCTCTGTTGCGCTGCGCCTGCATGGTCCAAAAGCGCACACGGTCCACAAACTCACACCGCTTCTTCACTTTTTACAGCATGACTTAACCCGACCTGAGGCAGACCGAGCAGTGTTAAGACAGAAAGCACGCAAACATGCAGGTATTGCTTTGCTTTTGGCAGTATTATATTAATTTTGGAAGCGGTTTAGTTAAAAAAAAGACGCACAACTTACAGTCTCCAACAGTCACACCCGCAGCGGTGAAGTGGAGGAAAAGAGATGCTCTGGAGGGGAAAAAAAAGTTACACAACCGTCACCTGCTGGACCAAAAAACTGCAACTAAATCACATCCAAAAGCACAAAAGTGTCCCGAGCTCCCCTCTTCCTTACCGAGAAAAGTCTAAATGTTTGTAACAACACGCTTGGAGGCTGTTTGCCTGGGCGAGGGTGGTCTTTTGGGGGGAGGTGGGGGGTGTGGTGCAGCAGAAACAAGACTCAAGCTGCATTGATCAGAACTTCACACACTCTCGGACAAAGATGCAGCCCAAGGTGCTCGTGCTGCGCCGATAAACCAGAGCCGAGCTGACCGGAGGACGGAGGACGAGGAGCGGGCTTCTAAGTTCCCACTGCGCACCGTCACCATGCTGTTCCCGTCCGGCGCGCTCCTGCTGCTGCTGGCGGCTTTCTGCTCAGACCTGGACCTGACAGGGGCTGAGGTAAGTGCGGAAAAAGCTCTCCAATCTTTCTGACTGAAGTCTCAAACAAACACGTGCGCTAAAAATCATTTGTCAGCCTCTAATTCGTAATTTTATATATATGCATTTAATAATAAACTATCGCTCTGACTGATAATTCATGCGCTCTTGCGGTTCAGTCCGTTTATGTGCTTAATTATCACTGGAAACAACCACGGTGCCTGATTTTTGTACTTTTAAGCGTGTCTCAATTTTATTTCCAGTGTGCTAAAGTTGCACTGTTTGGGACATGCTGCTCTGAAACTTTCTGCCTCCTCCACCTCTGTTGGAGAGGAGCTGAGAAAAGGAGGAGGGAAGAGGGTGGGGCACATGCGCCTACAGTAGCTGGAGACTATGTGTGTGTCTCTGTGTGTGCGCGCGCGCGCGTGTGTGCTGCTACATGCAGAAGTCTCTGGAAAAGTCATAAGAGATGTGTTTTGTAGTTATTCACTGGTATGTTGAGTTAAAGCAATAAGTACAGTTTTATTTCTCTAATGGTCTGATTCCACAGCCCAGAGAATTAGAGAAGTATTTTCTCTGTTAGTCTGTGTTACTGTCAGTGAGGCTGACTTTAAACTCAAATAAATAAAATAAGTGCTTTGGGAATAACTAAAAGTCAGATGGCTAACTCTTATTGGGGGTTAGAAGATCAGATTTTGATGCTTGACCTGTCTGCAATTAATATTTGACCTTTTGTAGATAGTTCTTTGAGGAGCCTCAGTTTGAAGAAATAAAGTCTCGATCAGTCATAAAGGCTAGTTCAAGCAAACCCAAAAACTAAGCGGACGTTAGAAACAAATGCAAATGCCATTTTAAAAACTTTTACATTATAGTAACACAGTTTAGAATTAAATAGTAATTTGGATACTTAATTAGCAGCAGCTAGGTGTGGCTGGTAAACTTTGGGTGAGATATAATAATATTTCTGCTAGAATAACCATGTAATGCAAATTAATATTAATTTAAAGGATTATAATAGTCTCTGTATGAACTGCTGTGAAGCTGGCCTCACTCGGACTACCTGTTAGTTTGTCAAACGTCGGCTATTCAAAGACCTATCTGTAACAGATAAGATATTAAAAACCCATCTTCAAAAGATCTGAGCTTTCACTTTAAGTCTGAGGCAAGTCTGACTAAAAATACTTTTAAGAATTGAATTAATTTGTGTAAAGAAAGGAGAATAATCCAAATTCAGACTCCAGTCCAGAGGCTTCAGATTTCCAAACCAGAAATATTTACTGCAGAATCAAACAGTGGATAAAAAGATGGACGAGAAGTTTTTGTTTACAATTGTTGTTCAAAGTGAAGCCATAACGCCCAGTTTATAAGAACTGCCATGTTGTATTTTTGGAGCCAGGGTCTGCGCACCACGCTTACTCATCTGTGAACAATCATGGTGGTTTTTAAGTGTAAAATAATAATCACAATTAAACATATTTACATTCAGCAACAATGTAAGAACTACATGAATCAATATAAGTCAGCTTCTGGAATAAAAGATTGAGGTATATTTTTTTATTACTTAGTAAAAAGTTAAATTTGCTTACATAGATTCAAACTTACATCAAGCGAGCATACAAGAGGTTCTCATTTTGTTTCTGCTTCAACTTCCAGGTTCCATTCCTGTGTCAAATTATAATGTTCTGTATGTCTACGTGTAGAATAGTGACGGTGTTTCTCTGTCTTTTCTGGTATCCTTATAATTTTGCTCAGCTTACCTAAAAGGACCCGGCTCTTTCAGGTCCTTAACAGCTCCTTAACTTGGTGGTGAGCTGAGACAAATGTTGCAGATCTCCACAGAGGACAATAATTCCCATCCCAAACAAAAACTTAACAACATGACAAGGCAGCAAAGGATTTGACAAGGAGCTATAGAAGGTGTGATGATTACAGACACAGAACATGTGTGATAATTACCAAACAAGGATCAGGTGTGCAGGAGAAGCTGTGGGTTGGACTGAAGGAAGCCCATAGACAAAAACCTCAACAGACCCACCAAATGCAAAACAACAAAAACTGTACAAGACCAAGGCTAAAGCACAAAAAACTGACCATGAAATAACCATAATGACGAGAGCAGTTTATTTATGTAAATATTTAAGAAGAAATGCAGTTTTGGGCAAGTAATCGACAAGTGATCAGCTAAGGGGGGAAATTGCAATATTCAGTGAAAAGTAGGTGATCAGTTGATAATAAGATTTGGCAAATTTCAATGTTTTCCAGTGATACTAATTTATAAAAACTCAGGTGTAAAGACGTGGAGGAACCAGTTGTTAATCTGTTTATTGCAGCGGAGCACTGATGTTTCAGATACTATTACCGTCTCATGAGGGACCATGGCTGTTATCATTAGGATGTACCTTTACCATTGCTAAGTGACAATAAAACTTAACTTTATACAAGTATTTTTTTTATATTGGCTACAAATGTCAGCTAGTAGAAACACACACTATTCTCATGTTAAGACTCTGTCCATCATCCAGGTTGTGAGGATATAAACCAAATCAGTGTGAGATAGTTATCATCCACAAATGCTATATTACCAAAACAATCAGTCCAAACTTCAGTTCAGGGAGAAGTGAAGCAATAATAAAAAGAAGCACAGCTACCACAGCTAACTACACAAACACGTAGCGGACACAGAACATCTGGACGGAGGTTAGGATGGAACATCTTGTCACTGATCTGATGACACCAGTGAAATCTGAGTATTTTAACGTTCTGGTTTTTTATTGTCGGGAGTTGAAAGTGTTCCCATCCACCCACGGGAGGTCCTCAGCAGGAGGTTTGTGATCCTCTCATCTGTCCAAAGCTGCTCTTCTAATCTTTTATCCAGGACAAAAGAGCCCATGTTATGAACCCAAATGTGGTCACAGGTTTGTCTGGTTTAACAGAATGTTAGGTATTGTCTTACTTGTAAAGTCAATAAGGGGCTTCAGTTTGTTTGTCTTGTATTTCCTAATGCTCAGAGATGTGACGTTGACTGAGAATCAGAACCTCCTGTTTGGACTCCTTCATAATCAGTGAAAGCTCCCGGCCAAACTATTCAGGGTCGAGCACAGACGCACAACCATGATAACCCTGTACCCAGAGTGGGGTCAGGCTGACTTCAGAAAGGCCGTTATGAAACGATTAGATGGAAAATATTCTTGCTTTTTTGGCCCTTTTCTTAACAAACAAGAAGTTAAGCTTCATGTTGACCTTTCCTTACGATTTCTTTCCATAGCATCATCTAAATCTGATTACATTTTCCAACTGTTTATTTAGTGTGCACAAAAACGAGTTTCTCTCCCTTGGCGGTCATTTCATGTGGTCAGGATGTGCCACGGGTAATTCCTGGAGGAGATTCTGGAGGAGGAAGAGCACAGATCCACAGACTGTTGGAGGGAAGTTTTGGTAGTGGGATGTCGGCTTAGTTACAAATGTTCTAGGACATCGCAGGTGGAATCCAAATTGAAAAAAGGAGCCAGCACACGTTTCATTGTCATACAGCTTGCTGGAAGCTAAACTTTGTGATCTGACTTGATTTGTTTGCCTCGTTGTTTCTAAGTGTCGACAGGACAGCTTGTAGCTTTGACTGATTCTTCCGATCACACACACACACACACACACACACGCAGACAACAGCTGAATATGTCACTGCGACTGACCACCAACCAAGCAGGGCACCCTGGGAAGGTCCGACCTGCCTGCTGTAAAAATGCCTTCATTTGGAAATGTTGCTTTTTTGTCTTCCTATTTTAACAGGTGTCTGTGGGCAGCAAAGATAACTGACCTTGTTACTCAAATACCGTGGCAGGTATGCCCCACATTTAGCTTGTGTGACTGTGTGTGTCCCCCCGCCTCTGACATCTCTGACACGGAGAGGATTAAACGAGTTGGTTAAACGTTGTAAAGCCGTTTTTTATTCCCCTAGGTCTGACTCAGGCATCATGGAGGAGATGCTTCATTCAAATGTGTCACAGCTGCATTTCCCCTCTCGCACATAAAACACTTGCCTGTCCCACGCTAATATTTTCCGCACTTAAGATCCACTCGTACGTTCATTAGCCAAGAGATTGGTTACTTCCCCAAAGTGCGCTGCCATGGTCAAAGTGCACTTTGGCTGTTTTCACGGTAAAATTGGTGAGTCTTAAATGTCATTTGTGGTCTGGATGGAGATGCTGTAATGGATATGTCCATGTGACAAGGAGGTGGGAAGTGGAGTGGGACGGAGGGGAAGACTTGCGAGGAGGTGATGAGGGTGCGAGCCCCAGAAGGGAAAAAAAGGGGTGTCTGAGCCAGTCTTGATACCCCGTGACAAATCTGTTAGTTTCACTCTGGTCTTTTACCTGCTGCCAAATTGTCTCATGGATGGAGTGTAAGACAGTGGTGATAGTGTCTTTACATATATGTCTTTGTGGGTTTTTGCTTCTCTGGATAGGTTTTTGGTTGATTTTCCAGCAGCTGTTCTTTTTTGGATTGCGTTTGACTGTAAGAACAGATGGATGACTAAATGATGGTGTTTGCACAAAGGCTTGATTGTGTTGGTATAACTTTTCCAGAAAACACAGACAGCATTTAGGAAAGAAGTTACTCTTTTTGTTGCCTATGTATCATCTCTACAGAGTGGTGAAGTTTTTGTGCGAAGCATCAGGAAAGAACCAGTCTTTCAGCTCTGTTAGTTGTGTTTTTGACCTGAAGGCCATCATGCAATATGAATTATATAGCAACATCAAAACAAATCACATCTCATGTTAGTATGTTTTGAAGGTGGAAAACCTTTTTGATTTTAAGAATAAATTCAGAAGTAAGAAGCAGCTCTTGATTGCGAGCAGCTCTTTGGTTGAAGTCTCTCCAGTGTTGGCATTATGTGCTCTACCAACATTAATCTAACAGGACATTAACTCCACATTGTTTCCAAATGTTGACCTCCTTTAACGATGTAGGATGAGATAATGCTGTACGTGCTCACTGTGATCTGTCCTTTCAGTTGAACGGTATGTTTTCCCTTCCCATCTCAACAAAGCTTGAAGCCTTTGCTGCTGTGACTGATTGAGACAGAAATAAACACACAGACAACCATACCCAATCACACTTGATACAAACATCATTGCACTTTTGAGCTGCATTTATTACATAGCCTGATTTGTGTTTATCCACCCATAAAAATGTCAGTCCTTCAAACACTGTCTACAGATTGGAAAAGAAGTATTAAACAACACGAAGAGCTGCTGTTGGTGCTAATAGAAACAGGAAATGTGTCAAGAATATGAGACCCATTATGCTTGGTTCCAAGTTTGTCTAGTTGTTCATTTCATTGATGCCTTGTCGAAGTTTCTCCTTAATTAATGTGATGTTACGCAGAACATCACATTAAAAGAAGAAAAGCAGAATCCAAAATGGTTGGGGAAGTGAAGCTTGAACTTGTTTGTCAACTAGTTTTTCTTTGTTTTTCATTTTTTTCCAAGAAAGGCTGAAGTTTTTTTGTTTGACTTAACCTTTCTGAGCATCACAGACTCTGAAACGTCACGGCATCACAGTGCTGTAAAATTAAAACAAGTGCAGCAATTTATGTGTGTTTCTGAGTAAAAACTAACACACTCACTCATATTCTCTAACATAGACATCTTTGCACTAGCCTATATTTTTCTTTACACGTTGAAGAAGACATATTAGTTACAAAATAAAAGTTAAGCATAAAGGCCAACCTAAAAATTGTTTGACTTAAAACGTTTGGTTTACATGACACAGCAGAACCTGGTTATAACCAGATCATTTTAAGTTACTGGGTTTGGCAAAGTGTGAAAACATCACTTAATGTAACAGATTAGGCTTTAGAAATAAGTGTTATGTCTTTGAGCTCCAATAAAAGCCCTTTAAGCATTCCCCTTTAGCAGTTAGTTGTAAATTACATGTCTAAATTATGAGTGTAAGTAAAAAGAAAAAAGAAAAAAAAATACATAAAAAATTCTTTGTTTTGTAAATACAGCCTTACTATCAGGCCAAGGTCTGTCACTTCTTTCACCATGTCCTTTCTGAACCTTCAAACATAAAGACAAACAGCTTTGGTTTTGAATTCCATCTTGCCGTAAAGATGTCCTACACCACTGTATTTAAGATTAAAGTCCTAAGTTTTGGCTAAACATGACACAGACTTACAAAAATATGTAACATCTTAATCTTAGTTTGATTAAAGAAATGCTGTTAGTGACAGAAGACGAGGTGGTGTCGGGACATTTCAGACAAAGGGTCTGAAAGATGACAAAAGTGGTCCTAAGTGGGTGCAGATGCAGTTCATTTCCTTTCTGATGAACTGCTTTTACCTTCTGCACACACACTTCAGTATTTAGGACTTCCTAAACGCAAATTCCAGTTTTTAGAAGTCCAAAAAGGACACCTTTTTAACAACACAATGAAAGTTTGAAGTGATTAGGATAGAGCAGGGTAAAAGGTTGGTTTGTGTAACGGGTGCTGACTAACGCAGGGTGACAGTACAGATGTGAGGGAGACACATGTTTCACATTTGTCCCACTGCAGATTAACTGATTCAGGCTCCATCTGACATGTGATGTGTATTTCATTATGTGTAGCCTTTCAACAAGTCAGAACATTAGATCAGTGGAGGCATTTTTGTATTTCTGTTGGCTAAATGTAACATAAATCTGTATTTTAGGTGTGTTTTTCCATCCGCCCTTCACTCCTCTGACTACTTATCATAAGTGAGGAAACTGTAACTCTGTGTTTTTGCCAGACATTGTACAAATGGATGAGGGAATTGATGGAACTAGCAGACTGTGAGGACCTGAGACAACTTGTGTATCCATAAGTAGAGCCTTGAACCTCTTTCCTGTCAGAACAGATGCTTTCTTCATCTCCTTCTCCTTTTTATGTTGCTGCTGCTTAAGGCTGAGTTCTGCCAGATAGCTAAACAATGAGAGCTCCCCGGTTTTGTAGCTGTTTTTTTTTTTTGAAGCCTTAATCAGATAACTTAGTAGGAAACAAGCTAAATCGGTCACATGAGCGGGTTCAGATCAGAGGAAGAGGGGATATTCTAATCTCTAAATGCTAAGATGAATTCAGGGGGTAATTTAACACAAAACAGAGCGTTCTCCAGAGTTTTTGTATGAACTTATGATGGTGAAATCTTTACGTGACAGTCATTCTGTATGTGCAAAAGCAGTAAGTTAATGGCAATGCAATGCAGGAATAGTATAGAAATAAAACCAACAGAGAGCAGCATTATCATATGGATGATGGACTCAGTCACCCATTTGTTTCCTGTAATTCAGAGACAAAAACTTTCTTTTTGTCCTCACAATTCTCCTATAATATTATACTCCTGTCTTACAAAATCCAGTGTTGTATTGACAGTCATTTAACAAGGGTTTTATTTCTGCTTTAAGGACCAGCACAGTGGACATGCAGTATGTTTGGCTGCCACGGATAGAAAGAGCAGAGCTATAACTATGTGAAATACTGTACATAACCACATACCTACACTTTCTGTAGACTCCCAGACAGATGCATCTTCCGGCTGCTTGTATGTAAAATGTGTACGTGCTTTGAAATAATTACATTTTTATTTGAACTTAAAGTAGGTCAGTGGCCCAATTTCTCAGTTGGTAATCTGAAATATGAAAAAACCTAACAACCACTAGATGTACCTAAAGTAAACAACAACAAGTACAAACAGTCAACAATCCATGTCTTTTTTAATCCCGACTTTCCTGAAAGTTTTCACTCCCTGTGAATACTCTGCATTTAGGCCCTGAAGCAAAAACAAACAAACAAAAAAAAGCACAAATCTTTAGAATAAGTTCTAATGACATTCATGGTCTTTTAAACATTTCATGTAGTTCTGGGATTAGGTGGCAATCACACTACTTCCTACACCACTTTATTTGCTATATAGCAAAAAGCCTCGGCCTCAGCTTTTATACCATATATAACATTAATAACATTATAACATTTATAACAAAGAAAAACAACATAAAGACTCAGGGCAACAGCTAATATTAGCATTTAGCTGCTATCCTTGTTGAATCTAGACTAGAACAGAGTTAATTCAAAGAACTTTCTACAGCAGGTAAGATATTAAATGCTTATAACACTTGCACAGAACTCCAACTCTAAAGAACTGAACGATTCTTTTAAACTACTACTTTTTCTTTTTTACAAGCTTGCACATTTTGATAAAGTAACATGTTTATAGTGTGAGTATTTTCTGGATTGAGCTCATGCATGGCTATGGTTTGGAGAAATGTTCACATTTTATTCTGCCGATTTCTCTCTTAGTACTGCTTCACAGCACCATCAACTCTTTAGCATCGTGCCCTTGTTTAGCTTTAAAACAAGTGAATATAAATAACTTTGGACAGTGCTTTTTTATGCACATTATTGTTTGTGTGAGAAACATCCAGACTGGAAGTATTGAGTCAGTACTTAAGTCCCAGAGGTCACCCCTTGTCCTCACGTGGTGACTTTATTCCCAGATACTAGAACACTCTTGAGAGGGACGCAGGCCTGACCCAGCCCCTTCTTGTCTTTGTGAGCATAAAAGGAAAGGAAGAGGCCTTCCTCTGTGGAGAAAGAATGGCTTCCTCAATCACGTATCCGGTGGCAGAGTGCTGCACATTCACAACAGAACCGCTGGCAGAGCTAATGCGCACAAACTCTTTTTCTTAAAAATAATAAACAACTTATCATGTGGATCTTGACAGTTTCCCTCTGCTCCTTGCCCCCCTAGAGCTAGTATGTAAAATAAAACAAACAAAGAACATTTGTGTCCCTGTGTGATTAAACTGCAGGATTATTAAATTTGGACAAAAGCATTTCTTTATTTGTTTGTGTGAATCAACTCCCCACCCTCCCAAGATCAGAGATGTATGGATAAACAAACATACCCCTTCACAGATAACAGAAAGCCCATGCCTCCCATTAGCGATAGTGACAATACTGAGTTCTGTTTTATTATGCACTTTTCGCCAAAAAATCTCTTTCTTCTGCAGAGTGTTAGCTTTAAGGACAAGGGTGGAGTGCCGGAGTGAGTGTTTGTGCAAGAGCTAGAGCTGGAAAGTCCCAACTGAGACCAAGAGATTTGCTGAAGTCTGCCTTAATTTGTTAACAAGGTAGCGTTCCATCCACATGCTTACCCTTACATCCACGGTCAAATTCCAAGGAAGTGATGAGAGTTAGCAAGATGACCTTTAATTCGAAAGCTCTGCTTGAGCGTCTGAATCCCCTTGAAAGGGCTGGGCAGAGGTCACAGGTCAACAGGATGATCCGGAGAGGGTCATGTGACTGGTCAAGATGGGATGCAGATGAATGACCTGATTAAGAAAGGTCAGTGACCTTTGTAATCCAAAGCTGGAATAATATATAGGTGCTGTTTGATGCTTTAATACGCTGCAGAATTTCAAAACGCAGCTGCCTTCAAGACAGCTTGGAGGTGAAGCTTACATTGTTACATGATAACAAATTGAAGTGATATGGTGAACAAATTTCAACTCGGTCAGCTTGTTTTTGTTTAAAGTAGCTTAAGGACACAAGAAAGGTTTGGAATTGGTGAAATGAGACAGTTGAGACAGTTACTCGTGAAAAGACATTAACAGTTAGTGCCATCCAGCAAAGTCTGAGAAATTTAGTAGAATAATGTTCCCACAGCTCACCAACAAGTGTCGTTGTAGCTGGTTCTGCTCCGGGGCAGAATGGTAAGACAGAGGATTAAAGATCGGCGCGAGATGAGTGATTAGTCCAGGTGTGGTACATTTCTTATCCCTTTTGTTGTTTGCAGTAATGTACTCAAATTGCAAACTGACAAAAAAAACGGAGCTAGCCAAATGCCAGCCGGCTCCTTCCCTGAGTTAATATCGTATTGGTATTAAGTTGATAATCTGTGTGACTCAGTAGCTGGCCGCATGGACTGTATAAAGTGCTGTTTGGCAGTAGCGTGTGCTGGCAGGAACACCAAGCCTTTCTTTCTGTGTCTGTACTGAGAAAACACCACTGTAACAGGCGCATCACTTCATCAATTGAATTTTACACGTGAGAATTCTTGGGTGGGCTTTCTGAAACTGTGCTGCTGAAAAGGACGGTACACTGTTCACCACGTGGGCCGTTAATCTCAAGGGATGAGTTGCGTTCACAACCATCTCCACATCTGGTTACGTTGCCTTAATTGAATTAGTGTAAAAATGTGCGCATTTAGTTCCAAAAGTTAGGTAACATGTGACGTTGCGTTGCATCGTAATGGGTAAACAAATTAGCTAATAGTGTGTTTGTTAATACTGTATTCAGCAACTATATTTTTTCATTAACTCATTTTTTATGTCTTTAAGCTGTCATTTTATGGGTCTGCTCAAATATGAACATTTTCCCACAGAAACATAAATATTAGTACGCCTGCCAAGCTATGATTTCACAAACGTTCCCAGTGTCTGGAATTCATTTTGTTTACATCCATTGCATGTATGTGTTTTTAATTTGTGTAGGTATGAGCTGAGTCCCTGTGTGTGCGAGAGTCTCGCAAGCAGATGTGTCTGCTTCTGGTTATGGGAGTCCTGAATTATTTCTGTGGTGTGGATAATTCCCTGCAGAACAGGTCATGTTTTACATCGAACCGGAGCAAAGGTGCTTTGTGAAATGAAAAGGGAAACACAGGCTTCAAGTGTAATAAGTGTTATAATGCTTTATCTGGATAACTGATGTGTAACTCCTGTGGTGTCTTTGAAAGCCACATAAAGTCAAAATTATATATGCAGGCTCAGAAACATACATACACTCCCATATTTGGTTGAATGTGTTTTGCAGCAAATTGCACATCAGCTACACGTTTTGTTTATGGATGGATATTTTCCAGCATAGTCCACAACGTCATCCAAGAGGCTCAGGCTTATCACTTGTTCTCTTGTTAGAGATAAAATTTAACATTTTGATGTCATCCATTTAGTAGGTCAGGTTTGGTGCTGAATCCACATAGTCAAGAAAAGCTATTTAAATGACTTGGACAGAGTCAGCAAGACATTATTATTTGTTTTAATAGCTCCTCACAATATTTATCACGTTGTCTCAACCCAACTACAAATTCCAGGCAAGAAACAAGTCACACCAAGTGTCACAAAAAAAGGACAATCTACAGTCAGTTTTATTTTAGGACTATGCAATGACTGGTGCTAATATGGGACTCAAATATATGTTTGGAAATAAATAAATCACAGGTGCATTCACATATGAAATAAAAGTTGACCTAACTAACTTGGTACCCCTCCTTTAAAGCTAGTTCTGGTGTGTGCACATGCAGCTCATCGTCTCTCTCTCACACACACACACACTCGCTTGTTTACAGAGCAACCTGGACTCAAGTCCTGTCTTCCAAGTATGGCAGTCAGACAGAAAACTCCCCTCCTCCACTGCTATTCTCTCATCCTGGCCTCAATAGCAGAGTTCAGGAATGTTAGAGTGGCATGGTTCAACCCAGCGCCGGCTGAAAAAAGGCACGAGTCACCTTTCAATACCACCCTTTTCTCTTTTATAATTTAGTCCCTCTCCTCTTGTTTTAGCTTATCTGCTGGTTGTAGTGAGAAGCACGTCTTACTTATGATAAGCAAAAAATAAGTCAACAGCAATAATCACATTGTGCTCCAAAACTATCCCATTTGGTGCTGCTTAATGAGCCCTGCTCCAGTTAGATCCTTCAGAGATTTATGGAGTAAAGTGTCCAAATTGTTTCCATATGGAAGCAATAATCTGTGGTTAAATGAAGTTAGTACATATTTATGACTGACTTACACAGGTTAAGCATGTATGTCACTGTTGTAAATTGACTGTGACAGAGCAGGAGCCCATTTGATGGCTCATAATGAGGGTTCCGTATACAGTAGATTGACTTCTAATTGCCACGCTGGAATTTTGACCGAGTTTAAAGGGACACTTTCAGCACACAGGAAAAGAGAAGAAGAAAAAAAATGTGTCGTGTAACTAGATTTGTTATTTCAGTCAGTCCACAGGAGGGCCCAGATGTTTGTGTGAAAGTTCACTGATATGTTAACAACTTTGCAAGGCTGCACAATATTTACAGTTGGGACACAGAACTAAGTTTCATCGGATGTCATCAAGAGTAATTAGATGAGCCAACTCGATAACCCGAGGAGCCGAAACGCCCGAAACACAGCGCAGAATGTAAACGCAAATCTGTGTGACGCAACATTATGGCTAACCTCATTGGATGAATCTGGATTTTGACGGGTTGTGGCAGCCTAGATTGCAGGAAACATTGAAAATTTCTTTAATTTTCTCCAAAACAACCATGCAGTCATTCCTGTCAGATACAACTGGCATGCAAGACCAGAAGGAAGCCAGCAAAATACAATTGCTGCAGTCAGCAATGATTACAACAATCAAAACCCATTTTCTAGTCGCTGAAAGGGCGTGCAAGTATTCCGTTTGGACAGGTGGGAAAAACATGACGGATCGTTTAAATGCATCATACAGAGAATCCTACTGTAGAGATGTTACAGAGAAACTACACGAGGAATGCCGAGCATGCTCAACAAAAAGGAAAACGTGCAACTGATTTATTTGTTTTACTTCTCAGTAAAATCCATATCAGTGTGGAAGGAAGGCTCATCCGCTTCCGCGCAGCAGACGAGATAACCGAGGTAGCATTTCACAGTCAAACCTTTTCTCTTTTTCTTTTACATTATTAAATGACTGAGCAGAAAAAAACCCATTTTTGGCGAAAACCGACAAGTACTGTAAACACAAACGTTTTCTGTCGTGCCAAAGAACGGTCGTTTCATTTTTGGCTCATTTTCCCTTAAATATACCTTCACTGGAATGCCATCACATAACACATTATCTTAACACGGAGTTCTTTTTATGTTTTATTTATTTCTGTGTGTGATAGATGTGAGGAAACAGCCTACATTAGAGTCCACAGCCACACCAAGATATGGTGGAGGTTTCGAAAATACTTGAGCAGCGGTGGGAGGTTATGGCATGTGGAATGTGGGGGGAATGTGATGTCGTTTAAAAAAAAAAAAAGGCCTGCTGATGACATTGACCAGATGTTTGAGTGATCTTTAGTTTCCTTTAACATGGAGGAAAGGATGCAGGGAACCAGCTCCAGCTGCTGCACATGTACCGTCCATGTGGAGCAGCTGCAGCCGATGAGAATGTTTTCTGCCCTCATGTGGGAATGATCAGAACTGCCCCAATGCCGTTCACAGAGCCGTTGCACAGCTTGGATTCAGTGCAAAAAGTAGGAAATGTTCACTTGCCATGTTTGGAAACTGGATATTATTTCTGAGAAGTGGATTTACACACTGTGGAAAGAACAGAGGTTCTGAGTCATACAACCATGTAAGACTCAGTGACAAACTGTATGACTGTACTCACTGAGCTACTAAAAACACTCTTTTTTTGTTTTTTATACGTTTGTAAAAAGTGTCCTGAAAGAAACCTCATAGTTGTGCAAACATTGCTTCTCTCTTGCATTCATTGTCCTCCCACAAGTCATTTAGGCGCCATACATCTGTCACAAAGTGTTTTCGTGAGAAATTCAAGGTTGGGAATGTAGTTTGACTGTAGGCGGTTATGACAGCTTTCTGAATTGATTGGTTGTGGAAAAAACTGGGAAAAATCCCCTCTGAATATTTATTTAGTTTTTTAAAGTCACTTTGTGCTTTTTATGTTTTCCCACTTAAGTTCTTCTTCTTATTATTATTATTTTTTTTGCTTTGTACAAGTTCAGCAGCTTCAAAACCCAAAGTACACACCATATGGAGATCTTTTCCAAATCAAACACTTAGTACATGATGAATTTACCATAAAATATGTTTGGATGATACCAGCCAAAAGACTGAGCAGCTGTCTTATACTTTGGCCTTTTTGAAAGAGTGTCTTAAAGGGTAAGTTTGGATTTTTTAAAGTGGTGTTTTGTTGATTTATCAGTCGTCAGTATCTTACCTGCAGTAGAAATAACTCACAACATAACCAGTGTGGCATATCAGGCATGAGCTCCCCCTCAGGAGATGGGCTAATGGCTAGTCAGAGTGGGCCCAGTTCCAAAGCAGATTTCTGCCTTCTTACAAAAACTCCAAAATGTTTTAGTCGTACACTTTTTTATACGCCTTCACATTTTTGTTGTTTGCCTCATATGAGGACACAGGGTCTCAGGAGGTTAAAGCATGTAAAACTAATCATGCAGACCCCAAAATGGAAACAAAATGATTAACTTTGTAGGACCAACGCAGAACCAAACTCTCTTGGGAAGCCTGATCCAGTGTAACGGTTTGTGCTTTCCTCGGCTGTAACATCGTGTTTCTGATTAGCAAGCAGTGTTGAAAACAGTCCAATAAACTCACTTGGTTTTATGTTTCTCTGATTTGGGACTGTGTTAATGTTGAGCCCTCTGGAGCAGAATTCCCTGCGGATTCAGGCCTTTAATCTCAAGAGCAAACATTACTCACCACTTCCTCTTCCCCTGGGCTCGTCTCAGAACTGGACTTTTTTTTTTGTCTCCAGTGATGTCAGACTTATCGAAGAAGTGTTGATGAGTTTTTGGGGAAAACGCCTCATCAGATGGGATCCCCGGCACGTCTGCCACATAGCATCAATCCAAACATTGCACAATAGCAGATGATCTCTGAATGTGCCTCAGATTTTACGAGCTCCACGCATTTCACAATCCTCTGTTGGCATTCTTTTACATCCATCTTATATTCTGTCAAAACAAACTGTCTGGTTTGTGTTTCCTTAGCAGCCCCAGCCTCGGTAAACAATCACAAACGCTCTGTCATAAACACACAATCATGATAAGGCACTGTTTTGTGCAGTGCCCAGTAAAAGTAAGCAGTCTGCCAGCACACACCATGGCGATTTTCACAGTTTGGAGCCATCTAGACCTGCTGTCCATCCAGACGTGGGAATGAAGTAAACTCTTGTCTGGGAACATGTGAGTCCGTCTGCAGCAGACCTGATCCAGTCCCTCCAGAGCTGACAGACTCACCAACCACTGAGTACTGACAGTGGATATTAATACTCATTACTACAGAGCCTCAGCCCTGAGGATGTTTGCTCTGAGAAAGATCATACAGCTTCAGGGCGGAGCCACATTATCTTCAGCTCTTTACATTCTCACAGTTTCCACTTTTGACATTGTGGTTCTTCAACTAGAAGTGTCCAGAATAGCAAATGTTATCAGGATTCAAGTACGGTATTTTAAAGACATGGCTTTCAGAGACGGTTCATCCGCTGTAGATATCTTTTCAGGCCTGACGCGTTTTCTTTTGTCTTCCATTTGTTCACCTTTTCGATTGTTTTAAGCACACAACTAATATGTTGTCATGGTCAGGTCGCCGAACTAGACAGAAAATGTTTGAAACAGCAGCCAAAGTCAACCTGAAAGAACTTTTGATCAAGACCACTTTAAAAGATTACAAGAAAGTCTGACTGCTTGAAAGCAAAATGTACATGTAATCTTGGCTTTTGTGTGTGTACTTGTGTTTTATCTCTTTCATGTCGAAATGGTATACATGCTCAAACAGTTCCTGCCTTCTAGTACCCTCTTTTTTCGTTTACGCCAAAGATTTGTATGATAAGGTCTTCTTTAAATCCCCTTTCGACTTCGGGCTCAGATACCAAATCGCACAGATCCAGTGTTTGGTTTCATGAGTCGTTAACAAGACAAATCTTTTGTGCGAGTGTCAGGTGAGTCTCTGAGGCATCTCTCCCTGGTGGTGTTTGGGTTTATGACGATGCGTAAAAGATGTAGAAGAAAAAAAACAGGCTGCAGAATCAAAGAAAGACCCTTCTTATCTACCTGCAGATCAACTGTGCCGTGCTTGGAGATCCAGCAGACACCAAAGGGTGGAGCTTTTCATGCGCCTCCGGTGTCCCAGTCACGCCCTCCAACATGCAGTAATGTCTGCTGAGCCCGGTTGTGTCTGAAATGGGTGACAAAAAAGAAAAAAATAACTACACTGAACAATTATGAGGCAGACAGAAAACAACAGGCAGATGAGAGAATTTTTTTATCCTTAAAACAGCTGGGATTCCCATCAGCAGACCTGACACACAGACATGTTCTTCCCATTGAATTAGCGTGCCTTCACTGCTTTGGTGAGCCGCCAAAGTGATCCCGCTCAATCCAGCACCAGGAGCCATGTTTCTGGGTCAAGATCGGTAATAATAAAACCCACATGTGCTGCTTTCACAGAGTCGATGTTTGTTTCCCCTCTCTGCCTCATGACGCTAATCTGTTCTGAAGCAGGTGTTCATTAAACCTTTTTTGTGGCATGACAGGGGAAAAAAAAAATCAGGCAGCTGGAAGTGTTGAAGCGATATTGACTGAGGGAGAGAGGTGTGGGGCTGGAAATGGCAGAGTGTAGCAGGCCACACAGGTGCAATAAAGTGCAGAAAAATAAAATGAACAAGTGCACTGTGGGAAGGCTGCTAAAAGTCTTGGGAATGCTGTTGTGGCTGCCACATGTTGGTTTAATTAACAGGTATGTTTGGCTGTAAAAAGGCAGATACTAAGACCCCGCAATTAGTGAGCGCAGAGTTGGATAAAACTTGTTGAGTGCCGTGGTTAGAAAATTAAAAGGGGGGTCATTATTTACGGAGGTATTTATTTGTTTCTTGTGAGTCAGAAAGGCAGAAATATGCACGGTTAGTGTAGCTGTGTGCTGTTTTCCCAAGCATTCAGACCCCGTCCAGGCTCTGACAGCATTCTGGCTGGAGGCCTTACACGTGAGTCTACCAACAGCTGGAAGTGGGAGCGAAAAAGGAAGAGAGGAGCAATGGAAGACCGAGCCAAGACAATGCGAGAGCCAGTTCCCAGGCCCGGCCTCTGGAGATCTCAGAGGAAAAGAGCAGGGTGGGATTCAGGGAGGTGGAGGGCCAAGACCAGCTGCGCTGATGTACTGATGTCCTACTGGCTGCAAGAAGTTCCACAAATAGGTGATCCCAGACTTGAAATAAACGTGTTTACGGATATTTGCCGGCGATAACGACTTAATCTTTTAAACTGAGGTTGTGGAAACAATGTTAAACAGTGTGTCAGAAGAGCTGGTTATGACAAACCACAAAATAAAATTATCTGACCAATCTTCAGCTGCTGCCGCCCATCACTTTCAGCCTATATTGACCTCAAGGCCCCAACCTTTTAGTTTCACGTCTTTACTCTAATGAGCCAGATTTATAGAAAAAATATGTTCCTTCGGATGATGATAAAGTTTCAGTGGCAAACCTTTTCTAAAAAAAAATCCTGTAAAGCTTAGCATTTATTTAAGGAATACATATTGCCCGCTGCCTTGCCTTTTGGTGCTCGAAGTATGTGTTGGGGATGACTCTCGGCTACTACCACACCAAAGTTTAGCTCAATATCTGTGAAACTGACTGAGTTACAGACATTTTATATTGGCTAAAGTCAAATATCTGAGGTTGAAGACGTACATTCAATGATTCCTTTCTGAGAGCTTTATTAAAGGCTGTTTGGTTTATAAGATATTTTCCTAACAGGCAGAGAAATGAACACACACACACACACCATTGCATTTGGCAGTAGGCAATAAAAATGATGATATTGTTTGATGTGTATATTTATTTAGGCAAATGTTCTTTATGAACTCAGACAAGACAAATAGGAATGTTCACAGACTGTTTTACTGCCCCTAAGTGGCCAAAAACATTTATACAAAGTGTGGATTTTTTTTTTACTCCCAAGAGATGGAGTCTTTATTTTTATGTTTCTCTTCATCTTCAGGGTTGTGGAACTTCGTGTGGAAAATGTGACTGCAGCGGTGTCAAAGGAGCAAAGGTGAGATTTTCGCATGTACTTTTATTTTTGTTGGGTGTCAATCCTCCTTGATCTCGTCTTTCACTTATTTGATTCTTGGGACTTGGAAGTGCAGCTTTTTTAACAGGAAAACATGAGAAAATGTTCCAGTCTCGACTCTTTTGGGTGATAAGCTCAGTGGGATAAACTTTAATGTGAGCCTGGGTGGAACCAGGTGGGACCTTGGTCAGAGACCTGTACGTGAACAAAGATGGGTTTCAATTAGAGCATGTCGGCACATGCAGTTGGGCTAAAGGCCTTAATCCCATCGGTTGGAGGGGAGCTGTGATTTACAGATGTACAGGTGGTCACAAACTGGCTGTGAGCCCAGAGCTGTCAGCACTCAGACATTGATGTTAATCACTGACCAGAAACATTAAAAAATTGCATTAGCTCTATGAACAGAGGGAGGTTTGCTTTAATTACATTATTTTCCCCTGAGGACTTAGCTTTAAGTCAACAAATAAATATTTTTCTTGCCTTTAACAATTAAGATATATCTTATTTAATGTTTCTGATTCTATTATTAGGATTAAAACTTTGCAAATATGTTCAAAGTTTGGGTCCCTGAACACTAATAGTGATTAAAATATACATGGTTTTGATGATTTTCTTTAAAAGATTAAATCTATAGACTTTATTTATCCTCTCTTAAGTTGTTTAATGGTAATGGTAATGGCTTGCACTTATATAGCGCTTTATCTAGTCCAAGGACCCCAAAGCGCTTTACACTACAATCATTCACCCATTCACACACTGATGGCGGTAAGCTACATTGTAGCCACAGCTGCCCTGGGGCGGGCTGACAGAAGTGAGGCTGCCATCACACCGGCGCCACCGAGCCCTCTGACCACCACCAGTAGGCAAGGCAGGTGAAGTGTCTTGCCCAAGGACACAACGGCTGAGACAGCTGGAGCGGGGGCTTGAACCAGCAACCCTCCGATTACAAGACAAACCCCTACCTCCTGAGCCACTGCCGCCACTTTCATTTAAAAATGAAAGTATAATAAAATGATAGGTTTAATAGATTAAATAGGTACTTGAACTGCTGTTTGAGTGTAAATGTGTTCAGCATAACCAGACATTTTATTAGCCTTATCCAAACAACAACAGTGAACAAACATCCTGTACATTTGACTATAACAGTTTGTACTAAGTTGTTTTTCAGGGGAGTCCACCCAGTTGTTGTAAAGTTGAAGCTCCTCTGTGTTTTTAAGCTGCTGAAAAGCCTCAAACAGCCTCCTGTGATCCATTTTTTCCAGTGAAACCATCACTTCCTAATGTTGCACAACACGAGTTGCCATGGTAACCCTGTGGTAATTTCCAATGTTTAACATACAATGTTTGTCCTGACTGATGTGAGCCAGGTGTGGGGGAAATCAATCCTAAGCATAATAGTTTCAACATGGAAAGTTTCTGTTCTTGTTTTGGATCAATGATTTTCCATCAGAGAGAAATGCTGCCATCTAGTGGCAGGTAGGAGAATGTCTCCAGGTCAATTTAGGACACTTAACCAACCAAGCTAATTTACTTTTGTTTTTTGTTTTTTAAACAGTGCTTTTAAACTAAATTAAAATGATGGTTTGGTGACCCCTCAAAATAAGTTGTTGATAAAATGTGTCACATTACAATAGCATTTAATAATGAAAAATTGCAATTTTGTTGCCTTGTTCTTAAATTTGTCAGTCTGTGTTGCAGGGTGAGCGTGGATTTCCTGGTCTTCAAGGTAACATGGGATTCCCAGGGATGCAGGGACATGAGGGGCCTTCAGGGCCAATGGGTCCCAAGGTTGGTGCACACGATCGGTCATGGCCTTTTGTGGGAAAACTGGCACTTCTCTATAATGAAAAAGCTTAAAAAGATTGCAGTTTTTCAAGCCTTGTCATGAAATAATTGAATGTCTTAAAACTCTAAAACTGGGTTTGACAAAAAATAAACTTTTAAAAGCTGGTGTAAGAGAAGCTTTAACCAGCACATTTGACCAATTTAGCTTAAAAAAATGACAAAACAGTCACTTCTTATAATATAAAGCACAAGAACATTCTGTAGAACAACATTTAGCAAAACCTTTGAATATTTTTTTTTAACTTTCCAGAAATGCTTTTGAATGATGTGTTAATCGTGATGTTATTTGTTGGACAGGGAGATCATGGTATACCTGGAGCTCCTGGGATAAAAGGAGTGCGAGTAAGTAACTAAAACGTCTGTGTTTAAAAGCAGCTGTGAAATAAAAAAAAAAACATGATAGACGAAGACTTTTAGTCCTCTAATCGCTGCGGTAGAACTAATTTTTCTATTGAGAGTAAATCAAATATTTTTTTGTGTTTTTGCAGGGCCCTCCTGGTCTGCCAGGAATGCCAGGAAATCCAGGACTACCTGTAAGTTAAAAACCTGCCATCATATCTCACATCCTGCAAAAACCCCAGTCGTCTCACCCTAATAAGAGACCTATCTTTGGTGGATGATGTTATTTAAATAACAAATATTTGCTTTGTTTTACCTCATCATGTAACATAGATGGTGTCTGTGAGATTTCTACTGTTTAAAATATGAAAATGTATCAACTGTTTATTTATTATTATATTTTTTACCATTCTAATTATAGGGCATCAATGGAAACGATGGTCCAGCTGGTCCACCCGGTATCCCAGGATGCAATGGGACAAAAGTAAGCCACTTCTAGCTCTGCTGCCAGTTTGTTCGCCTGAATTTTCTGACCTCTTGTCACACGTGTTGACATACAGTATACGACATACAGTTCATACCTTCTGACGGTGTGCCGTGTGTGTTTCAGGGCGACAGAGGACGTGACGGCTCTCCTGGTTTCCCTGGACTTCAAGGTCCTCCTGTAAGCAGCCACAGTTTTGTTTTTTGATTCATAATCTTAAATATTTTGGCTTCAAGATCTAAGCCGGTAACCGGGTTTGATGGAAACAATATGCGCATTTCTTTCTTTTCTTTTCTTCCCAGGGCATCCCGGGATCTCCTGGAATGAAAGTAAGCAACATTGTGAAGCTTTTAGGTTTTTACTGCATACAGGTTGTTCATCAGTCTTCTGTAAGTGACACATTTTTTTTCCTGTAGGGAGACTCTGGTGGCGTGATAGGAGTTATTCCTTTGAAAGGAGACCGAGGATATCCTGGCACACCTGGACTATCTGTACGTATCCAAGCATCTGTGTTTGTGACACAAAGGCGTATGTATGTCAGGAAAGGTCTTCCCACACTTGTTTCTCTTTTCTAGGGACAACCAGGACTCAGTGGACCTATCGGACCACCAGGACCTCGAGGATATCAGGGAATTAAAGTGAGTTACTGCCCCGACGAGGAGCTGTTCTTCATCTAATCATATCTGTAGCAGACTCTTCTAAGGCAGCTCATTAGTCTTATGAAATGAAATCTCTGTAGGTTTTTAAATAGAACCAATTCAAATCAATATTTCTGTGATGTTTGCTTCGTCTCACTGTTTGATTAAACGATTGACAGGGTGACCCCGGACCCCCTGGCCCTCCAGGAGAAAAAGTAAGATCATAAACGATAAAGATTTTCCATCCTCCGGGTCAGTGACTTGGCAAAGATTTCACAGAACCTTTGGTTTAATTTCTCTGCAGGGAGATCGGTTGTCCTTTGTGGGTGAAAAAGGAGAAAAGGTGAGATTTCTTTTCTTTTACGAAAGGTAAAAATGTCAAATTCTCATATGTACTTCCTATTATCTGGTAGCATTTTTCTGCATTTTCTTCTGAATCTGTTGTGTTGAGTTTAATAACCGCAAAAGTCGATATTGAAAAGGAACATGCAATACAGTACAAACTAAGTGGGGCTGTTAAGTAACTAGAAATCATCAATGTGAAGCTTTTAAAAACACCTATAAGATCACTGTTCTCTTAAAGTGTCCTTACAGCTCATTCACCTCCCTTTGAGCTTTTCTGTAATTTGATTTATCTTCACTGAGACTGGATGTTCATGAACATCTGCAGCAGATCACTCCTTAACAGAGGAAATTTGTTATGGCAGCCTTTACTCGTCAAAATTAAAGCAAGGGTCTGGTGTCAAAAAATGCAGTCTATAGAAATGATCTGCCTAAGTGTCTGACACATGGCAAAAATCAGAAAACACACCAGAAACATTCATATTAGTCTTTGTTTCACTATTGAAGAATGGGAGCTTTAAACTGTTACTTTCCAACAGCCTTTCTAACTCTAGCTTCATTATTTTAAATGTTTTTTTAATGTTAATACTTATTTTAAATTTTTATTATTTTTTTTCAACTTAAAGTTTCTGTTAAGCAATAGTTGCTAGATCCTTCAGCCGCCACCAGAGGGAGCTGCAGCTCCCTGTTCCTGCTTGTACAAACCATGTTAACATGGAGTATATTATGTTACATATATTACATTTATCTATATTATTGGTACAAACCTTTATAATTACACAAGAATGATGTAATGTGATGTTGTCACTACACTTGTAGCTTAATATTTTTCATAACAAACATTTTTTTGGTCTGATATATTTTGAAACAGTGACCAACAGTGTATCTCCCCTTACTCTATGTAAAACACTAAAAACCTTTCAACTTTGTAATATAGGCAGTTTAAATACAGAGTATGTAATGTAGAGAGGTTTTTTTTTTCCATGATTTGTTTGCAGAGGGGGCAATTCTGGCTCCAGTTTGTAGCCAAGCTGCTCGTATATCAAATAAAACTTAACAAAATCTGTAGAAAAAAAGGAACAGAATTTTTTTGTGTTTTGACAGCTGTGAGTGTTACTGTGTTTGTTACCGTCTCCCCTGCAGGGTGAGCCAGGACTTCGAGGCCCCCCTGGTCCCCCTGGGCGCCCCGAGGAACAGGGAGGAACGACCACGGTGTTCGTACCTGGACCACCGGTACCTACTCAGTCAAACAACAAATTATTAATCAAAAGCTCATTTATTAAATCTAAACAAGCAAGATGATTTGGATTATGAGTCATGTCCTAAATATGTTTTTTTTTTAAATGATTATTCCTGTAGGGGTTCCCAGGAGCTAAAGGGGACAGAGGAGACAAAGTGAGTATATTTTCTTCAGATATTTTAAGGTGTAACACCTGCGTTGGGCACGGACTGCTTTCTGTTATCTAGTTTTTTTTTTGTTTGGTTGGTTTTGAAAGGTGTGATTTGTTTTGCAGGGATTTTGCCTGCCTTATCAGCCTGGAGTCAAAGGTGAACCTGGGCCACCGGGACCACGAGTAAGTTGCAAAAGTAAAACAAAAGATATTGAATAAGTTAAATTAAACATTTGTCTGTAAGACTATCATAATTTAGAAAGGATGTTTAGGTATATTGTAGTGAATACAGTGATAACAAATAATAAAAGTACAGGTAATGTCTCATTCCTTGTTATCTGATGTGTTATTAACTGTCTGTAACTTTAGGGTAAACCTGGAAAAGATGGAGAAGATGGGCTGAGGGTAGGAATGCTTTGTTTTACCTTACATCTTCAAAGCTGTCCAACTGGAGTTTCTTTCATTTTGTCATTTCTGTCACTAATGTTCAACATTTTATCACGCAGGGAGAGAAAGGCTTCTCCGGAGCTCCTGGATTCCCCGGTTCACCGGTAACTTATGCACAACTAACGAGATATTCAGATATGTGGACGATACCTGGGTCAAAATTCAAGCAAAAGAAGTTGAAGCCTTCACCAGACACATCAACTCGGTCGACAACAACATCAAGTTTACCAGAGAAGATGCTGACGACAACAAGCTGCCTTTCTTGGACTGTCTGGTGCACATGG